>NW_026527013.1:131826935-132034435 GCF_024362965.1 Panthera pardus | reverse complement strand
CACACATATACATAAGTTTAATTATTAAGATCAAAAACCTTGTCTCCTTTATGAAAGAACAGAAACCTCATAAAGCACATAGTTTTCAAGCTGACATAAAAATAGTGAACTTCTTCCTTCTGGGGTGCCTGGGTGGCTCAGCTGGTTAAGCAACCACCCTTCATTTCAGCTCAGGTCATGATCTCACAGTTCATGGGTTTGGTTTTGAGCTCTGCATGGGGTTCTGAGCTGGCAGGATGGAATCTGCTTGAGATTCTCTCTCCCTCCCTCTGTCTGTCTCTGCTACTCCCCTACTTGCAGTCTCTCAAAATAAACTTTAAATCTTTTTTAAAAATGAACTACTTCTTAAACACAAGTTTCACAAAAATCAAATTTAAATCAGACCACAGTTTATTATAAAAATGAACTTTTCATAACTGAGTGAAATATACTCACTTATTTTAAATGTTTTTTTGCAATTTCAACTGTATGTCTTAGAAATTTTGTTTCACCTCAAGGTACCTTAACATTTTGCTGTGATAGTATTATTTTGTTTGTTTGATTGTGATTTTGTTAGTCTATTTGTTGTTTCATGATGGGGAGATGCTATCTGACCATGGGAAGGAAGAAGGAAAGTTTATACCTGCAGGCAACTGATCTGAATTTTTCCTTGTTTTCTTTTTTTTTCCTGTTTTGTCTAGTTGGTTAAACATTTAAGAATTTAGAGAAAAAAGCAAGGTTATTCAGTGGCTGTTTCTAACAACTGAGATAAGACATCATTATGACCCCTTCAAAGCTTCTCCAAATTTTTAAAAACTAAAATTATTTACTCAATAGGTTGTAACTGTCTTTTCAAATCAGCCACAGTAATCCATCATGTGAATAAATATTTAGACAATATTTTAAATGTGTACGATCTACTTGACAGAATGCCATAGTTTCAGGCTGTCATGTAAATACAATCTGATCAAAAACATTCTGCTTGTACAATAAAAGCCCAGCTAGAAACACAATAGTTCAGCCAAGGAGAGAAAACTGATATCTAGGAAAACCCCAAAAGAGGAAAGTGACCACCAGTGACATAAACCTTTCCAATTTTAAGAAGTGTAATGCTCTTTTTGTTGAAGCAGACATACGATAAAGAATAAACACCTATTTTAAGCACATATTAGCAAAGCTTCTTAAAAATTATGATTTGTGAAAAGAAGATGTATCTATTTATTAAGGAACACAATGCAGCAGAAAAAAAAACAATAGAGTAGCACTGTATGTACTGACACGAAATCATGCTAGGGTTCTGCCCTAAGTGGATAAAAGCAGGTGCCTGTGTTTATATTACCAACTCTGAAAACAACAACATATAGAGATACATATGTTTATATATACATCAACTACTTCCAGATAAATACCAAGAAATCAACTATTATGATTGCTTTTTGAAATGGGGAAATGTATATTTAAGATAGTTTGCTATGGCACATTGCAACAAATGGAGAGCCAGCTGTCCCAGGCCCAACCTTGCTTTGCTGGGGGCTAAAAACATAACATCTCTTCACACCCTTAAAGTAACTGAGGTACAGCAGGCTACAAGGTATTATGTATTATCTGTTTTTAATAATGAAATTAAAAGTGAACAAATCAAACTGACCATTAAAAGCTTATCATTGGAGAATGGAAACTTAATTCATCTGCCAAATCTTACTGCAATTTTTTAAAATAGTACGCGGTTGAAATTTTAACTGCACTTTATTTTTTAATGTTTACTTGTTTTTGACAGAAAGAGAGCATGAGCAGAGGAGGGGCAGCGAGAGAGGGGGACAGAGGATCTGTGCTGACAGCAAAGAGCCTAATGCAGGACTTGAACTCCCAAACCACGAGAACATGACCCAAGCTGAATTAAGCCACTTAACTGAATGAAACACCCAGGCACCCCTCTAACTGTACTTGAAATGGTAGTCCAGTAATCCCTCAATCATTCTTATTTATAAGGGCTGTGGATACTTATAGAATATATAGCAAGAGTACTCAAACCAGAGTTCTTGGCAGAGTTGTACCAGGATGTTTACTGCATCCTTAGTATTCCACAAATTTCAAAGGAAATTATTTTTATGTGAGATAGGGGTACTAACGTGAAGTCAAGTTTTAGCCATGATTCTGTTATATTTTATCTTTCTAATGTTTATTTATTTTTTTTATTTTTTAAATTTTTTTTTAACATTTATTTGTTTTTGAGACAGAGAGAGACAGACACAGAATCTGAAACAGGCTCCAGGTTCTGAGCTGTCAGCACAGAGACCTTTGCGGGGCTCGAACTCACAGACTGAGAGATCATGACCTGAGCCGAAGTCGGCCGCTTAACCGACTGAGCCACCCAGGCGCCCCTCTAATGTTTATTTATTTTTGAGAGAAAGACAGACTGACAGAGACAGAGAGAGAGAGAAAGAGAGGGTAAGTGGGAGGAGGGGCAGAGGGAGGAGACACAGAATCCCAAGCAGGCTCCAGCCTCTGACCTGTCAGCCCAGAGCCTGATGTGATTCCTGAGAAATGACCTGAGCTGAAGTCGGACACTTAACCAACTGAGCCACCCATGCACCCCTATTTTTAATTTATTTTTAACACATATAAAGAAGGTAAGTCAAAGGTCTCACTTGTTAGCTGAAGAAGCTCCAGCTGACATTCATTTTTATTTGACTGAAAAAAAATGGAAACATTTGATTACTTTAATGAATATAATTTGTTAGCTAGATAAAAAAAAATTTAAGCATGGTAAGAATTAGTAATGAAGAGAAATTCTTGGTGCTAGTGCTGCTAATGTTACTCTAGCCTCAGCAAATTGTACATGTGTGCTAGAAAGCACTTATCTGTAAAGAAAATAAGATTTGAGTCTATTGCACCTTTCGGTCCATTTTAGTTTGTTTTCATGGTGAAACTATGTAATAGCTTTTTTATTAGTTGGCATGGAAAAGCTTTTGCTGCTAATCATATACATGTGGCAAATATTTTTTGTGATAGTATGTCAGATGATGGTGGTGTTTCAAGAAGAAAAAAAGTCAAGATCAGTATTCAGAAAGTAGCAGGTAAATGATTGGGATGCAGAAAAAAAGACAAGAAGAAGCAGCTCCGTGTGACTAGAAAAAAAGATGGATTCAGCACTTTTCCCATCAGGAGAAACATCTGTTATGCCCAGAAAAAATTAAGTAGGATTCAGTGGCATTGGGATATTTAGAGAGTTCTGAATACTGATTCCCATTCTGCCTCTAAGGCCTAATCACCCAGACAAAAATATTTGCATGTGCACCTTGTCCAGACACTGTGTTCAGCAAGTTCAGCACTAAGAACTCACTGATGCAGTCTCCTGCCTGTTTAAAAAAAAAAGAAAAAAAGGTAGTGGATGCACGGAACTGGTGAACAATTGGTGTCAAATATTAACGGCATAAGAAGAGGAATGAAAGACACTCTAGGCATAAAAATAAATAAAACACAGTAATCCAAATAAGAAAGAATGAAAATCTGAACTAAAACAGTGGCAGAGGAGAAAAAGCAAACATCTAAATGGTAGATATGTATTTGTTAGTGTCTGTTTCATTTTGTGATTGACTAAGATAAATGAACAAAAGAGGGAAAACTGAAAATGGCTTTCAGAGTTTTTGGCTTGATTATATGTGGTAGACGGCATGTCTTTCAACAGATAAAGAATACAGCAAGGAACACACTGTGGCGGGGAGAGGTTATACTTGTGGTGGTGACCTCTAAGAAGGCCACCAATGATCCCCAACTCTGGTTTCTGTGTCCCATGCAATCTCCTCCCCATGAGTGTGGGCTGGACCTAGTGCCTTGCTTCAAATGAACAGAATATGGTAAATGATGGGATAATCATTTCTACGGTTAAGTTTCAAAATAACTCTGACTTCTGTCTTTCTCATTCTTTCACGTGATCACTATGATGGAAGTCATTTCCATGTTGTGAGTTATACTATAGCTAGGCCCACATAAAGACGAAGTGATAGGCCCACATCTTTTGAGTGAATACCACCGAAAAACTAAGGAAATTTTCTTCCAACCTCTAAAAACTATAATCTGGCTCAGCAAAGGAGTCACTCACACAAATGATGAATTATGTTAAGTTCCAATATACCTGTTTGTTATTTCACTCACATCATTCCCCATAAAAACAAACTACTAGCCAATATTCATGTTGGAACTAAACTCATACAGTCATCAATTGCAGCCCTAAGGTGGCTGCAAGCTGTAGAGTTCAGCAAAAATCAATGAAAACATTCAAAACCTCTGACATGGGGCGTGAGTGTTCTTGAGCAAAGGATAAAGTAGTTTATAGTAGCAAAGCAACATTCTTTATATATGTATGTGTTTCTGCCTTTATATTGGTTTATGTCCAACAGTGTATTGTTTCTGCAGAGTGGTGAGTTTCATTTGCTTTATAGCCAAAGAGTTAAGATAAGGTAAACCTTGTATCTTCTAGACTTAGTTGATTTATCTGGACTCAGAAACCAACCCATTTTTGACAGTAGATCTGTTCTAGATACGATAGAACCCTACCGTTAGTTGCTTAATGAATACATGTTGAATTGACAGCAATGGATTCCTCCGCTTTACCACCCTGATTGCTAGTAAGATTACAAAGCTCATCTCATATTTTCTTGGCTTAGAATAGTGCTCTGCTCATATATTCAATGAATGAGTTTATAGAATGAGTGAGTGGATGAATGAATGAGTCACTCTATTAATCAGGACAGGCAATGGAAGATTGAGGAGGGTGTGATTGATGAACCCTGCACGGAAAAGGAAGGGGAAGGAATCATGGATATTGCTTTAGGGTATGTCATTCATGAAAGTAATTTTATTTTCACACCTTTTAAAATGAAATTTTGGCAGCATCTTTAGAATAGATTTGAACATTATAAAGGTCAGAAACTTCGGGATCACTAATTGTTAATATGACACTATGATATAAATTTGTCATGGCATATAAGGAAAACGATACTTATTGCCATTGCTGTGTGACAGGCAGGAAAAACAATAGACATGTTACTTGGCAACAGGCAGAAACAGCATCATTATCACCACCACCGAGTCATGGAATCTCGAATTGGAAAGGATCTTAAAGGTCATCCAGTCCAACACCAAGCTCGACAGATGGCCATCTAGCCTCTGCCTAACCATTTCTAATCATTGTTACTTGTCATGGTAGCCAGTTATATAGTTGGATAATCTTAACAGATAAGAAGCTCCTAAAATCCAGAAAAAAATCTGGCTGTTTAAAACTTCTCATTGTCCCTGACTAAAAACAGAATTTACATAAAATGTATTTTCTCCGTAGATGGAATGTAGAGAAAAAATGGCACTGGACATGGTATCTGAGGATTTGGATTTGTGTTAGAAAGAAGCCACCTATTAGTTTATTCTTAGTAAGGTCATTTAATTTCTGAGCTTTATACACATATAAGATAGAGTTGCGATGGGAATCAAAAAAGATAATATATGGGATAGTGCTTTGCAAACTGTAAAATCCTAAAAGGTACTGCTTTTCATTTAGACAACATTTTGTATATTAAATATACTGTTTGTCATCTCCCAATGCAACCACAGTTATCTTTTGTAGTGTGATATGGTTTTGTGCAGAGGGCAGAAAACACACCTAACTATCCAGACCAATATGCTAATTTAAATCCTTCCATTTTTAGGATTAATGGTAAACTATCAAAGGAAACAATCTTATAAGAATCTTATCAGTGCTTTATAATATCACTCTGATAAATTATGTCTTTAGAGTAGTACTAGAAATCATATTTTTGGGTAATATGCATACTTTTTTAAAATTTATTTTTAGAGAGAGTACACAGCATGGGAGATAGAGAGAGAGAGAGAGAGAGAGAAAGAAAGAGGACAACCTTAAGCAGCCTCCATGCTCAGGGTGGAACCCAATGCAGGGCTCAAATCCACGACCCTGGGTTCATGACCTGAGCCAAAACCAAGAGTCAGACGCTCAACTGACTGAGCCACCCAGGCGCCCCTAGAAAGCCTATTTTTAAAATGAAGATTCCTCATCATTTTGAGAATACTGTGGGACACAGTTTGATTTCTCTATCCAAGTTGGAAGTAAGCTTTTTAAAAACAGTATTTTAATTTTTCATTCAGAATGATTTGTCCATAAAGACACCTCATAGTTATATTTAATTTTTATCTTTCATCAACAGCCACTTGCCTAATACCTCAGCCTATAGATGACTACTACTCAACACGGAGAAAAGAAGAGAAGGGTACTTATTTGTTGAGACCCAACCATACACAGCAAATAGAGTGCTTTGAGTTAAGATGGATATAATATAACAAATGCCAACCAATTCCTTTTGAAGAGACTTTTTATGTTAACATAAATGGTATAATGCCATGTAAAATTTAAGCTCTTACTTTTCCAAACTTGTCTACTTGAAATGGACCTTCTGGAAACTATACTAAAGGTTTCTGGATACTTGAAATCTCATCCACCTCCTGCTTCAAAATTTGGAACATACATTTTTAAATTTCTAATAGTTCTTTGAAGTTTATAATAACAATAACAAAATTGGTATTTCTGCACAAATAATAGTTTCTGAAATATATGTGCTTCCTAACATTAAAACTATCCACCAAAGATAGAAAAAGAATCTGATTTTTTAAATGATTTTATAAAACACATGAAAATTTCCTAAGTCATTAGTTGGGAAAATTTCAGTTTCAGGTACTCTTTTGGGAATTAACACCTTTTTTGAGAGGCTCTACTAAGAACCCCTTATAAGGCCCTATTTCTCTGTTGTCACAGTATTTTACTTTTTTCATAGCTGTCCAGATAATGATGGCACATCACTTAATGACACTGGCTGAAATGCTTCTTCCCCACTCACACGGTTTCTTGAGAGTTTGCAGGGAGCTCACTCACAAACCCCTGCGCATTCCTGGTCTTCATTCAGTGCCTCAATATGCCTTGCCAAGGAATGAAGAATGAATCATCTCTTTGGTACAAATGGGCCTCTCTTTTATTTCTCATTTAATTCAGAACCTAGGTAGGAAAGAAGGGCGATTTATTGGGCCGTTTACGAGAGACACCCCACCCAGCATAATGAAATTGTCCAATGGCAGTTCTGAACAGCAAGATTCAAATCAGTCTCAGAAACTGTAATGCTGTCTTCTAATAACCCAGGGTTTGGTATAACTATTTTTCTAAAAATCTCATAAAACATTTTGTGTCAACTTTTTACACCTGGGGAAGACATACCTTGGCATGTCACAGAACAAAGTGCTGAAGCACACCATGTGTCACAAACACGTTATAGGTATGCCAAGACGCTGATCCCATCTGCCCTCAGGGTGGCCAAAAGGGCCTGGGGCAGCCAGGGTCCTCAGGCCAATCACCACCAGCCACAGCTTAACCCAAGGTGCTCTCCAAATACCAGCACTTTCTATGTGTGTCACTGTAGAAGTAGTAGCTGAATAAAACTCTGAACGACAGCAGCTTAGTCACCTGCCAGGAGCACGGTACGTCTCTGGTCAGGATGTAAACGGGCTGCAGGTATAAAACAGCAGACAACTTTGCTGTGGGTTGCATTATGGAATTTTAATATAATTCACAAACAAATAAACACTGTAATAATTTTTCCATGTCCCAAAATAAAGAAGTCTCACTGGGTCCTCACTACTTACTATGTGGAAATCCAGGAACTAGACGGTGAGGCTATCCTAAAGATTCAAGCCAAGAGCAAAGAGTTCACCTCAACTGACAGAACACATTTTTTTCAGGGCAGATATTTGTCTCTCCCTATGAGCATCACCTCTACTTGGATTGCAATTATGTAAATATAAAATAATTTTTATAAAAATAATAAAATTGAGCTTATTTCCAGCTGGGCTCCAGAAAGCTAAGAATTGCCGGGAACTAACTTCACGTTATTTCTATGTCGAAGAAAAGCACAACAGAAGTCTGCAAGATTACATGTTTAGAGTTTATCATACGTAAACTTGTCATACAATCTTGACTGAGTATTCTTAGGGCTCAGTTACTTTATCTGTTATGTGAGGATTACAAAGCCAATAAAATCCAAATACTGTTATAAAAAAGGATGGATTTTTAAAAAGAGAAACACCTTTAACTTCTATCATAAAACAGTGATGTTTAATAATGGCTATTTTGCCTAAGGTATACTAACAGAGAGTATTTGCCTACTCATCAACCATCAACCTGGATGTTTCAGTCAGTTAAGCGTCCTACTTTTGATTGTGGCTCAGGTCATGGTCTCATGGTTCATATGATCCAGTCCTACCTTGGGCTCTGCACTGACAGCAGGAAGCCTGCTTGGGATTCTCTGTCTCCCTTTCTCTCTGCCCCTCCCCCACTTGCACCTGTGCTTCTCTCTCTCTCTCTCTCAAAATAAATAAGCTTAAAAAAAAGAAGTATCAAGAAAATGAGCATGAAATAATCACACACCATAATCTAAAGAAATAAAATTTCTAGTTTTATCTAATTCATATATATAATATATATAGTTACATATATCGTATACTATAGTATACTATATATAGTATATAGTATATAGTATATAGTATATATAGTATATATATAGTATATATATACACAATATTTTATATATATATGTGTGTATATATATATATATATGTATATATATACACACATATATATATATATATATATATATACACACACACACACACACACGCAATTCCCCCCCCCCCCCCAAAATAAGCACTCTCAATGAAGCCTAGTGGCTTTAAAGGATCCAGACCCTAGGTATTCATGCTTAACCTTGGACCAATTATTTAACCTTTCATTTCTTCAGCACTAAAACATGAGAATAGTAACACCCAAGAGTTGTTTTAAAAAATTTAGACATATCAAATACTTAAAAGCATGCCTGGCCTATAGTAAGCTCTAAATAGTGCTGGCTATTTCTATTATTCAACAGTAGCACAAATCCTTACCTGCCCCTAACCTCCCATCATACCCATTTAGCCATACTAAGTCTATAGATGCAGAAATTCTAACATTAATTTATTTTTTATTTATTTTTGAAAGAGAGAAAGTGTGAGTGGGGGAGGGACAGAGAGACAGAATCCCAAGCAAGATCCACACTGTCAGCACAGAGCCCAATGTGGGGTTCAAACCCACAAATGGTGAGATCATGACTCGAGCCAAATTCAGATACCCCCTAACATTAATTTTTTAAAACATTAACTAAAGTCCACATTTTGTTTTTATTTTCTTAGTTTTTACCTACTGCCCTTTTCCTGTTCCAGGATCCCATCCAGGATACCTTACATTTTGTTCCTATGTCTCCCTAGGGTTGCTCCCCTTGGCTATGACAGTTTCTCAGACTTGGTTTTTGATAACCTTGACAGTTTTGAGGAGTACGGGTCAGGTATTTTCTACGATGTCCCTCAACTGGGATCTGCCTGATGTTTTTTTTCTAAGATTAGACTGGGGTTATGAATTTGGAGGGGTGGGGAGGAAGACCATATAGGAAAATTGCCATTTTCATCACATCATATCAAGTATATATAATACGACCAGGATATACCACTGTTGATGTTGACCTTGATGAGCTGGCCGGGGAGGGATGTGTCAGGTTTCTCTAATGTAAATTTGCTCTTTTCCCCCTTTCCATACTGTACTCTTTGGAACAAAGTCACCATATATAGCCCACAGTTAAGGAGTGAGGAGTTACGTTCCATCTCCTTCAGGGAAACATATCTCCATAAACTACTTGGAATTCTTTTGTATAGGAAATGTCTTTTCTCCCATTTATTTATTCGTCATTTATTTATATAAGTATGATACAGACTCATGGTTATTTATTCCACATACTGTGTTTTTGCTTGAACATAGCTGTATTCTCTGGAATTGCAAGAGCTCCAGGTTCATCTTGTATATTTCCTGCCCTAATCCACGAGTAACTCCCATCTCTCAAATGATCCCTGGCTCTTTTATTAAAGAATGGTTTTATTCTGAGATATGGCTGAGATACGGCTAAGTAGTGCTTGTTACTTTTAGGCCCTCTTAGCTAACAAAGGATAGAAACATGTGGGTGTAACTGACCAGTGTATATACAACCAGCTACAAACATTTCTATACGTAGCCATCTGATGTACATTAAGCTAAAATTTTTTGTTTTTGTTTTTGTTTTAATTTTTGAGAGAGAGAGAGCGTTAGCAGGGTAGGAACAGAGAAGGAGGACAGAGGATCCCAAGTAGGCTCTGCATCAACAGCAAAGAGCTGATTTTGGGCTTGAACTCACAAACCTCAAAATCATGACCTGATCCAAAGCTGGACACTTAACTAACTGAGCCACATGGACGTCCCAAAGCTAAAGTTTTTATTAAGCTAAATCTAAAGCTGATGTCTCCAACTCTAACCCACCACCACAAGGTCATTCTAGCCTCCTTCCCTTGTTTACCTGTAAACTCTAAAATAAAATTTTGATTAACACCTTTTCCCATTAAAGTATTTCATAAATAAGAAATTTTTTGCACTAAACCTGTTTTGTTTTGTTTTGTTTTGTTTTAAAAAGAGAGAGAGAGAATCTTAAGCAGGCTCCACACTCAGCGCGGAGCCCAACGCAGGGCTCCATCTCATGACTTTGACTGAGATCATGACCTGAGCTGAAACCAAGAGTCAGACACTTAGCTGACTGCCACCCAGGTGCCCCTTCACTAAACCTTCTTGAATTTCTCTTCATTCAAGGGATGGCACAAATCTACGGGGACTGTCAGATTTTTGTGGGTGAAATAACACAGATCTTGCAGATAATCAACTGTTTCAAAATCAAAGACAGATTTAAAACATCACAGGTTTCTCTTTGATCTACTATATAACACTACTGGGGTCACTGAATCTATTGCTTTATGTATTTGAAATGTCAAAGCTACTCACATCTGTATTTACCAACAAACTATATATTATCAGATCATATTTAAATTTCTTTTTTTTTCTTCTAAGTAAACATTTATGTCTCCATCTTGATACTTTACTTTTAGCAAATAAAAATGAAAGTATGAAAAAAGCTGGGCAGATAGAGAATATGTATTCTAAAACCTATAGTGTTCGTGATAACAACAACCAAAAAAAAGACACCCATACCACACCTTGCATAGCCAACAGCAATGAAAATAGCACCTCTGATTTGTTATTCTGGTTCCACTTATGTTTTCTTTGTCTTTTTTTTTTTCTTTTCAAGTTTGCCTTTATCTACAAAACAGGCTTTAATCCTAACTTGAAAAATGGCACAGAGGATCAGAACCACAAAATTAAAATGCTTTCATCATGAGTTAAGTTTCTAGTTGGTCATCAAATTAGCAGCAAGACTAAAAACTAACATCTGATTCTAGTGAAAATCAGTAAAATATCCATACCTTGCCAGAGGGATTAGAAATTTGTATAACTTTTCTGGAGGAGAAATTTGACAGTGTTCCCCAGGTTTTACTCCATAATTCTACCTTTAGAAATATATGCTAATGAAACAGTCACAAATTGGGCAGAAATGTACACACAAACCCTGTGAAAAATAGCTTTGTTTATACTGGTGTAGAATTGAGAACAATGTAAGATTATGGAGAGACTCAGGTAACTGTGGTATATATTTATACATTGTATGTTGTATTTGGTGTGTGTATACACACACACTTAGAGTGTATACTTAGAGCTTATTAATCTAAGAATATATTTATGATATGTTAAGGTTTTTTTTAAAAGGTATGGTATAGGAGAGAAGACTTTTAGAATCTTGGTGTGAGAAAGTACGGGAAAGCTCTCACTAAGAGGCATCTATTAAGCTGGTCAAAATTAGTAAAAGACATAATTTGTACAAAGTCTCTGGAGAGTCATCAAAAGAAGTGTAACAACAGAGAAACTTACTCAAGAACATCTATGAAAATTCAGTAAGAACAGTGGGAGTTTGTGGCTTTCCGGCCAGGCACTGCACCCATCCTACACAGCTCTTTATTTCTAGGAGATGGCGGCCAAGGAACAGTGCCCATCTCTCCCTTCTGTGTGGATTTAGACATTGGAGAATGCTGGTGATCTCATTTTTCACATTCTGTGTTGCAGAAAGCCTACGCCAATCATGTGGTGGCAGCTGGCTGGCAGTGTCTGCTCCCTGTAGGTAGGGAAGATTTGGGAGGGGCAGTAATACAGTGTAGTCCCCTGTCCCTACACAGCTCTGTACTGTAGGAGAGCAGCTTCTGGAGGCTTAGCAGAACTGCCTCACAGCTTCCAAATAGTCGGGGGGGGGGGGGGGGAATCCTCATTTCTAAGGAACTGGGGATCAATTTCTTATCTTTGGAGTGAAAAGAGGGAAGGGGGAAATGGCAAGAAAAGGGACCAGACAGCAAGGCAAAAATAAAATAACAGAGTTTTGTAATTCCATACTAAAGAATATATTTTGCTCCTTGAACATTAGAAGCCACAGGAAAAGTCTAGCAAGGGGAATGGTATTATTAGATTTATGTATGGAATTATTGTTCTGGAAACAGAGTAAAAAAATGGTGAGAAGAGGTGATGATAGAGAGAAGGTAAGAAATCTGATGGGAGGCCACTGGATTGATGAACTAGAGAAAAGACAGTGGATATAAAGAACAGTGGAGATAAAAGATATTCATCGTGTGGTCGTGTAACTTATCCTCCAAGAGGTTTCCTATGTAGAGAAGGGGGCATTCTTAGTTACTGTGGGAGTGTTCTGGCACATTATGAGGTGCTTGACCTGCCAGACCATGGACTGCTTCTTTATAAACCCTCTTTTGGTCTTACCCAGCCTCATAGTTTCAAATAACATCTATGTGCCAACTTACAATGTTTGCCTACAGCTCACATCTGCTCCAAACTCCAGGGTCTTATAGCAAATTGTCTACTTAACATCTATAATCAGATCTCGAATAGAAATCTCAAACATGGCCAAAATCGAATTTTGATGTCCCTCCCCAAAACCTGTTCCTTCTATGCTCTTCCTCAAATTAGAAAAGGGAAAGACCATCCTGTCAGTTTTCAGGTCAAAAACCCTGAACTCCTCTCTTTGTCTCAAAAGCACATTCAATCTGTCAGGGAATCTTACTGGCTAAACTTTCAATATATCCAGAATTTTATCTCTTCCCTCACCGCCATGACTATCAGTATTCTCGATCAAGCCACTACCATCTCTCATTTGGATTCTTGCAATAAATTCCTAACTGGTTTCCTACCTCTCTGTGGGCTATTTCTTTCTTTTTTTTTTAAATATAAAATTTATTGTCAAGTTGGTTTCCATACAACCCAGTGCTCATCCCAACAGGTGCCCTCCTCAATACCCATCACCCACCCTCCCCTCCCTCTCACCCCCCATCAACCCTCAGTTTATTCTCAGTTTTTAAGAGTCTCTTATGTTTTGGTTCCCTCCGTCTGTAATCTCTTTTTTTTTTCCCTTCCCCTCCCCCATGGTCTTCTGTTAAGTTTCTCAGGATCCACACAAGAGTGAAAACATATGGTATCGGTCTTTCTCTGTATAACTTATTTCACTTAGCATAACACTCTCCAGTTCCATCCATGTTGCTACAAAAGGCCATATTTCATTCTTTCTCATTGCCATGTAGTATTCCATTGTGTATTTAAACCACAATTTCTTTATCCATTCCTCTGTGGGCTATTTTCAACAGAACAGCCAGAGTGGTTAAGAGGTAAATTGTACTATGTCACTCATTTGTTCAATGCCTTAGAGTAGTCCACAAGGTCCTATGTTCTGTATTCCTCAGTCCCAGTCTATCTCCCACTACTCTTGGCCCTTTTTTATTCTGCATCAGCTGCACTGGCCTGCTCACCATTTCTCAAACTTGCCAAGGATACTTCTGCTTCAAGATCTCTGCCTTTGCTCAGCCCTTTCCCTTCAGATAACAACACAGCTCTTGCCTTCAACAATTTCAGATCTTCGCACAAATGTCATCTTTTCAGTGAAGTCTTCCTTGGCCCCTATTTGAACCCCATTCCATTTCTCTCTCGTCTCCTCTCTCTCTCTCTCTCTCTCTCTCTCTCTCAAACATACACACACACACACACACACACACACACTTTTTTTTTCTCCATGGCTTTTACCACTTCACATTCTTTATTTTTTACTAATTCATTTTATTGTTGGCTTCCCTTTATGAGACTACAGCCTACATAAGAGAAGGGATTTTTATGAGTTTTGTTTTCTGCTATATCCTCAGTGCCTAGAGTGCATGAGAAGAAGTAAGTGAATGAATGACCGAATGAAACAAGGGGTCGAGAATGTTTCCAAGCTTCACTTTTGCAACTAAGTGAATGATGGTGTTAAGACAAAGACTGAAAGGAAAAAAAAATTAGGGAAGGCAGGATTATGTTTTTAAATTAAAGTAAGATAAAACCATGTATTATTTTTTAGAAATGTCAACTTTGCTCATGTTAATACACTTTAATATTTATTCTTAAGGAAACAAGGATAATTTTTGGTCATGGCAAGTTCTGATTTAATATTAGTTTAACAAAGCTGATGGAAATTGAAATGTCTTTTTAATTCTTTTAAATTTCTTTTTAATTTTTTTTAAATTTCTTTTTCTAAGAAAACATGGGATGAAGGCTACCATCTACACAGTCATACTCTCCAAGAAAACTGTCAAGCTTTATTTGTGAAAGTAATGAGCTTACTCTTCCATTTTTATAAATCATATAAAATATTTAATATGCCTTTCCCCTTAGTCCCATCCTACAGGTATCAGACAATGCTGCCAGGTGACCACAGACACCGTTACAGAAAAGGGCAAGTACAATGTCCCTCAATGAATGGCACCTTTCCTCTGCTGTGCAACTCACACAGCTCTGGAGACTCTTCACAACTTCAGTCCTCTTTCTATGTACATGTATATGAATACTTTTTTCCCTAGAATCCCAAAGTAGGCAAGTTTTTAATGTGCCTCTATTTAAGAGTAAACAGGGGAAAGTCCTCAGTTCCATGATCAGCTCGGCAATTCTGGTTCGAAACGGCAAAACGATGCTTTTCCTTTTGGTACATTTCTCTTTTTACACATCCTTGATAGTGGACTGTACTGATACAGTTACAATATTTTAGGGAAGTGAGTAAGTTAAGAAAAGTCACTAATGCTATCCCAATAACCTTTTCCCAAGAGGTCACTCAGATGTTGTTTTCAAAGTGTGAGTGTGTACCTGTGTGCGTGTCTGTGTGTTTCTGTGTGAGTAACTGAGCGTACACACACATATATTTGGTGGGGGGGCATTCATTAGGAAGTTAAGAGGAATTTCCATTTTTAGATGGTCAAACAAAATCAAGATCTTCCCAATTTTACTCAGCATAATACTTGGTCTTAATAAAGTGTAATTTGTACAGTACTGAAGCAAATGGACTCTTCTATACTGATGGGGATAATTAGAGTATAAGAGCCTTGCAGACTAGAAATTCTAATGCAGCCTTTTATCAAAAGCAGTCACTCTACCTCAGCCTGACAGTTAACAAAATATGATCTGGTAAACAAATACTTTCACACAGAACAAAAGTGCCATTAAAGGCCAAAACTGTCAACACAAATTCCATTCTTAGAAGAGAAAAAATACGTAAACTGTTGATCACCTCTGGTTGTCTTAACTAGCATGGAGGTTGTCATGGAAACATTTCTGCGAAGTTCACAGTGATGAAATACAAACACTTCCAGTTTAATTGCTATTAGGTTTAGCATACCAGAGTTTATTTATACTCAGTGTGCATTATGATAAAATGTAATATAAATAAAGCTTATAATGATCTAGCATAACAATGCCAGCATTTCCTTTTAAAAAATTAAATGAAAATGAAATTCAATGGCAGTTTAAAATTTTTCCCCAGAAAAAAATAAACTCCCAATTTTCTCAAATACCTACTCTGATATATTCTTTTTCTGTAGTACATGATTTATTAAAATATTTCTATATTTTTACTTCTCCAGCATGTGATTTATAAAAATACCTACTTCACACACTAAAATTCAATTTAACATAAAAGTCCCAGAGTGGCAGAAATATAAATATTCTAAGTTAATTTTCATATCAATAATATGCAATTATTCACATTTAACTAAGAATTTTGTTTCATTTTGTGATAAAATACTAAGAATGCTTTGCCAAGAAATTTTGTTTTCCTTAATTCTGCTTTCTTAAAAAAGAAATCTATGAAAATACTGAGGAAAAATCACATTATAGACATGTATACAAAATAACATGTTCACAGAATCCAATTAAATACATACTTGATTGTGTGGAATTTTTAAGAGCTAATCTTTCTGATGTGTTCTACAGAGAGATTTTCTAAAAGTTTGAACAAATTTTTTTTCCTCAAGAAAAATATTTAAGTTTACTTTTACCTCATTTTAATGACAACCAAAAAATATAATTTAAGACTAAAAAGCAATTTTTTTAAGTTTTTATGAAATGCCTAACATGTGCCCAGAAGTAAGATAATTACTAGGTAGAATACAACAAAAATAAGAAAGTTCCTGCCTCGGCAAAACTTAAATTCTAGTTAATGATGGACAAGTGAAAGCATAGAAGGCAATTGCAGAAAAACACAAAGCAAAATACTATTAGGGCTAAATTAGGAAGTTCAGCCTCTTCCGTAGTGTTAATCAGTAGTAAAAGAGGAAGGAATTGGCATAGGCTTCCAAGTATTCACAGAAAAAGTCAGATGGCATGATTTGCAGTTAGACGTTATCAAATTAAAGGATACTTACTTGAAATACTCCAAAAACACATGAGGAGTAAAACTTCAATTTTATTATAATTTTCTGAAAATGCATGTTTTTTTTTTTTTTAGTCTGAAGTTACCTGCCAGTCAAAATAAGGTCTGCCATATGGCACTGACCTAAAGTTGTCTAATAGCTAACATATTGAGTGTTTGCAATATCACTTTAATACCTGATAATCAATATGGGTGATCATGGCAAAACGCACAAACAAGTTGATACCAATTGTGTCTCCAGGTTTCAATAGATGGCAAGCAGCACATATGAGATAATAGCACTATACTGATTCACTAACAATAAAATAAAGAGCTTTCAGTTCAAACCTTTGAATTTTAGTCTAGGGTTTCCCACTGAATATCTGTGTAAACTCTGACAAGTCATTTCTGCAAGGCTGGGCTATGTTATTCCTAAGGAAACTTCTTGCTCTATAATTTAACATACTATGTACTTGGCTTCCTCCCATCATTCCCGAATGGAAAGGACAAATGAGAGTGGAAGATGTGATATCTCAAACACAACCAAGTCAAGAGGAAAAGGTACTGGCAGCCAGACATAAAGATATTTCAGGCAACAGAAGAAGCACAGAGTGTTTTTTATGTCCTAATAAGAAATGGAGAGGATGAAAACAGACACAAGACTAAAGTCGCTGCGAGGCAGGAAGCCATTTCGGAATACTACAGAGTCTTTAAAAAAACAGTAGTATTCTCTATTTGATTGTTTAAAAATTCTGGATTTCCCCAGAGGACTTTTAACTGGGTTTTCATCATCAGAAAGCATTTATTGAATGCCTAATTGTATGAAGTGCTACACAAAAAGACTTACATAGTAATGGTCCTTGTATCCCTGGGGCTTTTTAAATCTGGGTCAAACAACACTAAAATGGACATGTCCAAGAACATACAAATAGTAGACTAAATATATTTAACCAAGAAATTTTTTAAAATTCTAGTTTTGGACTATCTTCATCCCAGGCTACTTATTTGAAGAGGGAGGGGAACTTTTTGAACTAAACAGAAAGTAAAGTTTTTATTTTTGTTTTTAATGTTTATTTATTTATTTTGACAGAGAGATAGAAGGAGTGCCAAAGAGAGACGATAGAGAGAATCCCAAGCAGGCTCTGTTCTGTCAGTGTGGAGCCCGATGCAGGGTTCAAACCCATGAACTGTGAGATCATGGCCTTGGATGCTAAACCAACTGAGCCATCCAGGTGCACCCAAAATAAAGTTTTTAAAGTAAATTTCATAATAGAATATTTACACTGAAAATATAAGAAAAGACACTTGTAAGAATCTGCTTCATAAACAAAAGGTGAGTCATTATAAGGGGAAAAATGAGCTTTACAAGGGTCTATTTAATAGTAGTTTACATTCAGATAAGAGGTGGTGACCTAAAGTTGAATTCCCTGCTCTTCATGACTATATCTCTTTCATTTCAGGGTCATGTTGGGTAATGATCAACCACAGATTATTATGTTAACCAAAGACAATTATGTTACGCATTGATGAGGAACTGGAGAAAATCCCTTAGGTTTAGTTGCATATTAAAACCGAGGCCTTTTATTGCCTCTGATGGTAAAACAGCAACAATTGTTAGAATATTCTTAAACTGTAAAGGATATTAAGGAGCAAAATAAGCATAAGACAGTTTACCACATGCAGTTCCCTGATCATCATTTAAACTAACTTAATCATTAACCCAGTGCCCCGTCCCTAATATCACAATGTATACAGATAAGGGGGGTCATGCACCTATCAATTCTCATTGCCAAAACCAGCCACAAATTTTGTATCATTACTATTTTGTTATTCATCAGATATTTAACAAGAAATATGTTCATTTTATTTCCATATTTCTTTCACTTATTTTCTAGTACTGACTATAAGCATATGCAGCTACTGTGATACATCAAATAAGGAATACTCTGGAAAGGGGAAAGAGAAAAACAAAAGTAGAAGAAACCACGATTTTAAATTCTCTTTAAATCCCAATAAAGTGGTAATTACAAATAATCACTTGGCAAAACATCTCCAAACACAACTTTCACTACTCTCTATGCAGTTGAAGCAAGGAATATTTCCGATAAAATTCATAAACTAAAAAAATTAAAATAGAAACAACTGTCCTTTTCTTAGCATGTTCTACCTCGTTGGAAATCACTTCTTTCTGTTTATCAATCCAATGTCTTCTTAGACTCTTTATATCCTCTGGATATTAAAAAAGGAAAAGATCTGATGTCATTTGCAATTGTTCATTGACAAAATTAACTGTTGATGAGTTACATACTTCTGAATTCTACACCTTTTATCTTTCATTTTAGGCTAGATCTATCCTACCCAAAAGAAATTTTAGGCATTATAGCAGGAAGACCTCAATGATCTCCACTCTTGGTATTTATGCCTTCACAAAATCCTTTCCCACTGAGTGTGGGCAAGACCTGTGACTTGCTTTTAACTTAGTGGGTATCGCAAACGTGACAGGTTGCCACTACCATGATTATGTTACATAAGACTTTAACTCCCATCTTGCTAGCGGACTCTGTGAATCCTCTCCCTTGTTGACTTGGATAAAAGAAGTTTTCATGTGGAGATACCCACATGACAAAAAACCGTGAGCATTCTCCAGTCAACAGCCATCAAGGAACTGAGGCTTTCAGTCCAACAACCCACAAGGAATTGGATCTTCCAACAACCATACATGATTGGAAGTTGATCCTCTCCCAGTTGAAACTTCAGATGAGACTATGGCCTTGACTGACACCATGACTGCAGACTTGTGAGTGACCATGAAGCAGAATACCCAGCTAAGCCATGCCCAGATTCCTGACCCAAAGAAACTGTGAGATAATAAAGGTGTCGTCTTAAGCTACTACATTTGTGGTAATTTATTATGCAACAATACATACCTCATACAGCATCAACAAAAAAGCAGAGATTTGGGAAGAGGAAACTGGAAGCATCTAAAAGACTCGCTTCTAACAGTCAGTAGGTTATTTAGTTATTTTGGTTTAGAGGGTTATTTTGGCTTAATCATTTCAAGATGACATGAGTAGGAATACATGACCTCCACACAACTCCTTACTCATCCAGGCTAAACCAGGCAAAGCCCATTACTATCTGAACACTATACAACTGCCAAAGTACTGGACTTAGGAGCTTTCCTTGCAAAATTATGTATGTCCCTTCATGAGCAGATTATTCTCAAAATCTGTCAATTATTTAACCTTAGCACATGTCCGTGTGTCACTATAAGAACTGTACAAGTACTATTTAATAATGACTACCAACAGTTTTGGTTGCTGAACCCAACATAGAAGTCAAAATAATATTCCAGTAACATCAATTAAGAAAGAATTATTTTATAAATAAACCTTTCTATATTTTCACATTTTATGGAAACGGAAGTATTTTAGAAGAGTACATGCTAATCTCATTTGATTACACATTCACACACACGTATACACACATCTACACACACCATATGCATCACATTACACTGACCACATTTACATATAAGTATATACTATAAATTCGTACAGAGAATGCATGCTATTACATGTTTGAATACTTACATAAGTAAACCTATGAGGCATCTGTACATTATTCAGGATTCAGGTCAAATGTCATCTCCTTCATAATTTCTTTTCTGCAACTCATATTAAAATAGAACGTTCCCATAGGCTTCTGGTTATCTATTTAACACTTAATTCATTCGATCTTACATTATACTTAGCTATTTACACAAACATCTCCCTCAGTATATTTTAAGTTCCTTGAGAACGGTGCTATGTCCTCTTCATCTTTAAATCCCCCAAAGACACGGCACAGTACCTTCCTGCATGCAGTGGATTTCTAAAGGAATTCATATGAAATTCAAATTAACTGCTATTTCTTCATATTAATCTCACTAAAGAAAGGTAACATTCTTCACTGGAACCAAATATCTTTCGTATGTACAACTTTCATAGTACATATTCATGAGTGTTTTGTGAACTATGGATAACACGGTAATGGGCATGTGACAAAGATGGCACCTTATCAATGTGGAAGCAAAAGAGGAATCCCTCTACTAGATAATCTGCTCTAAAATTGAGATGTGATTGGGCTTTGCATAGAAGGAGAGAGTTGTGGGGAGGAAGGGCAGGAATCTTGATTCACTGAACACCAGGGATCCAAGCTATGGTGAGGTTTCGTAGTCTACAGCAACATCAGATAACCCAGAAAAGATTTCTGAAGGATTTTCAGGGGATTTTTAAGATCTCTGAATTCTTTACAGTCATCAGTTATTATTCTCTCTCCTGGAAACTTCTAGGCCATGGAAGTCTAGGATCCTTGGCTGCCACTATGGGCTCACATTTTAGATTAATATAATATACATGCACTATAATCCAAGTACAGAAGAGAAGATTCACACTGCACTTAAAGTATACAGTTATTTAAGAAGACATAATAATATTGTCCAGTCATTAACTTGCATTCATTCTGCACAGTGAATAGGAAAACTTATGCATTTCTTACTTTTTAAAATATTGAATTAAAAGATCTTTGACTACTCCAAGGGCTACCCAATAAAATGCAAATATGATAACCATTAATTCATTCATCTACTCATTTATTAAAACTTTTACTTAGAGTTAGGTAGGAGGCAATTTGAGAGATGGTCAAAAAAATTAAATACTGGGCCATGCATGTTTAGTGACAGAAATCCACCAAATTAGCTGAAGACTGCCCTGTGATTCCAGGATTAAATTCAGCAGTGGCTGTGAGTATAGAATTACTCTGTGAGTACAGATATTAGACCTGGGTTTGAGTTCTGATTTCACTATTAGTTATGCCTCACTGGGAAAGTTAATGTTTATATTCTTGTTCATTCATCAATAAAATATATGCTTCATAGAGTTGTGGTAAGAATTATGGTAATCATTAACTGTAGCAATTATCACGATTTCCTGCACATACTCAACATACAAGATAATGAAGACAACAACAATGATGATGATGATGAAGAAGAAGAAGAAGAAGAAGAAGAAGATGATGGAGGAGGAGGGGGAGAGGATGATGACAGAGAAAAAGAAGAAACAGAAGAGGAAGAGAATGAAGAGGAGGAAAAAGAAAGTGTATTTTATTCTGAAACTGCCTTTAACAGGCCAACCACACTCTTAGCTCACTGTCTCTTTATGTACTACTTGGCCTTGGGGAAAAAAATGGTAAAACATAATCCCTGACCATGAAGATTTCAAAGTCTATTGAGAAAAGTCTGTAACAACAGATTGTGTCATGTTATAATATAGATTAAAATCAGAGTCCTTTGGGAGACTAGAAAAGGCAACCTACCAGTGCAACCAAATAACAAACATATCTCCAGATATTACAAGAAACCCCAGGAACCCTGGGCATCCACTCCAAAAGAGAATTTGGATTTTAAAAAATTATAGAATGATTTTAATGAAATCATGATTAGAATAAAAGTCAATGCTTTTAACATGCTATTGTATCGCCACTTTTCAAATCACAAAATTGGCATCGATAGAGTTTGACATGAAAATGGCCCTAGGTTTATTAAGCACAATCGTGTTTATGGTTAGAAATAAGGGAGAATAGACTGTGTTCCCAGTACTATATTCCTCATAAATGTACTTACTCCCTGCGGCCAAATAATCCACAAACAACTACTCTACATGCAATCCCTACCAAAATTCCAATGATGTTTTTTTTAGAGAAGTAAAAAAAAAAATCTCTTAAAATTTGTATGGAATCATCAAAGACCTCGAATAGCCAAAGAAATCCTCAGAAAGAAGAGAGCAGAAGGCATCACACTTCCTGATTTCAAGCTATACCAAAGCAATAATCATCAAAACAATATGATACTAGCATAAAAACAGACACATAGACCAGTGGGACAGAATGAAGAGCCCAGAAATAAACCCAAGCATACACAGTCAACTAATATTTCACAAAGGAGCCAAAATACTCAATAGAAAGACAGTCTTTTCATTAAATGGTGCTGGAATAGTTGAATGTTCACATATAAAAAAATGAAACTGGACCTGTATCTTAGACCACTCACAAAAATTAACTCATCACAAGGATAAGGCATTTTCCTTTTTCCTTTCTTTCCTTTTCATCGTATTTATCCAAGAAGACAGATGTTAACTGAACCTATGGTAGTAATCATTTCATATTACATGTATCAAACAATCATGCTGTGTGCCTAAACTTGCAATGTCTATTAATTATTTCTCAACAAAACTGGGAAATTTAAAAAAATACCTACTCTGGCTATGGTTAGAAGATATGTGTACATTACACAAATTTTACAAACACACACACACACACACACACACACACACACACACACAGGTTGGATAAAAATGGAAGAGAAGCCCATAAAAGTAAAATCAAATAAAAAAAATTGATACATCAGTTGCTAAGCATGTATGCTCACTCTGTAAATTTTCCTGTAATTCCAAACAGAAGACCAATTTCATCTTCTTAAAAAGCTTTTCAATGTATATAAATTTCCCAGAAGCAGGCATTCTGTTATAGCTTAACGTAATGTCAAAAATCTATTTAATAAGAAAATGCTCTGTATAGTAGAAAACTCAAATAGTTTACAGTGTTTTTAAAAACATTCTACAAACATTTCTGTACTTAATGATAAACACAAGACCTTCACCAAACTTTTATACTCCATACTGAATGTTTTGTTTATACACGAAGCCGAGAGAAGTAGCAAAGTTGTCTATCTAACACAAATGTGTGATACGTAACTACTCACAGAGAATCAGATTATGTTCAAACAAGCTACTGACACATTAAAAACACTATGCTATAAATCAGTCTATTATGATAAGGGATCTTCTCGATACATTTTATTAAGTAAGTGATAAACTTAGAGTTGGCTTTTCCATATTTATACTTCTATCACCTTTTTAAAAAAAATCATTATTTTGGTTACTATGTAACATATGTAGTTGATAACACAAAAAGTGGCAAAGCCTCAGAAAATCTTTTTATTATAAAAAATATAGGTAAGTTGTTAATTTCTTACTCTACTGTAAACTGTAGTTTCCCTCAGTTCAATGCTAATTGTCAGATGCAAAATAAAGCAGAATAATAAGACATAAAAAAAACTTGTAGAAAAAAATCAAGAAACTTACAACATTAATCACAATGTTGTTAGTTATGCTTACAGGAAAAATCATGAACGAATGAGTTATTTCTGTAACAAATCTACAACTGATGACTACCATACGACTCCTTAAAAATTATGTGTATTCAAATGGTACCTATACTATACCATATAAAAAGTCTTAGATCTGCTAAGCTTTCATGCTGATCCATCAGCTTAGAAAATGTTTGTAAAAATTTTTAAAATGCAGTGTAAACATTTCAGCCCTGAACCTTCTTTCTATGCCTTTGAACCTTCTCTTTCATGTGCAATACCTGACAGCCCACTGAGAATAGCTGCTGAAAGCCCCAAAGATGGTAAAACAGAATTTCTGACTCAGGAAATAAAGATCAGCTGAATAGGATTCCCATATGGCAATCCAGATCAATGGAAACGCAAGACCAGAAATTTACAGTATCTATCCTACACAGTACAGCATGAGGGTTGTATTTCATTGCTGGTAACAAAACTCCCAGTGGCCAAGAAAAAAAGTAGATACGAAGATTATAAATCCAGTAATGAGAAACTACACTTTATTTTGACATTTTTCTCTAAGTGCAATTAAAAACTCTGCCACCTTATTTGCAATCACTGATATGGTAAATAATTTCTGCAACTAAATAACTGAATTCTGCTAAAACAACTAAAACTACCATGAGAGGTGGACTGGTATTTACGGAAAATCCTTTACAAATTTCCAGCAACTCTCATGTTACATGATAATGACTTACGTATTTGATGCCTAGGAAAATGGCTTACTTCAAATTCAAATTTTATGAAGAAAAACTCAGAAAAGACCTCTAAATAACAAAAGTTGATAATTTATAATCAAATTAAAAAACAACCTAAATTATTTCATTACGTTGCTGTCAAGTCTGATGGACTCAGTAATCCATGCTAAGTAAGAATTAGCTGTACAATACCCCTTTTACATGACACTCCAATTGGTATTTCAATATCTGGTAGGCACTAACCCATTGGACAATCCTTTCCCATTTTGGACATCTACATTTCAACAACTTGTATCTGTTTGGTCCTATTCTGACTACTGAGGCTACATAAAATAAATTCCTATTCTATGTAACTATTCTTTAAAACATTGTGCACCAACAAACCTCCCTGTTTCCTGAATTCTGCACTAAATAAGCCAGCAGTTCCTTGCCCAATCTTTTTTTTAAATTTTTTTAATGTTTATTTTTTGAGAGACAGACACAGCGTGAGCAGGGGAGGGGCAGAGAGAGAGGGAGACACAAGAATCTGAAGGAGGTTCTGGGCTCTGAGTTGTCAGCACAGAGCCCCACGTGGGGCTTGAACTCACAGACCGCAAGAGCATGACCTGAGCCAAAGCTGGACGCTTAATGGACTGAGTCACCCAGGCACCCCCTTGCCTTTCTTACGACCTTGTTTCTCAATTCTTTCAAACTATGGTTTTCCCTAGATATATTTTAGTTTCAGTTAAAATGTAACACTGACAACTGAATATGGTACTACAGATATGATTTAACCATTTCACAACACTCTCCACACACTAACCTAGCCACCATGTTTTTTGATTTTACATTTAGATTTTTATAGTCAGGATCTATATACTCACTGCCTACTAGATATTTTCACTTGGATTTCCTACAAACTCCTCAAATTTCAAACGTCCAAAACTGAGTCAGTCTCCCCCTTCACATTTTTATTTCATCACACTCCAAACACGCTTCACCTCCTAATTTTCCTATTCCAGTGCCTAGACCAGAAATGGCTACAAATCTGCCAGAATCCTACATTCCTCCTTCTCCCTCGTATCTATCAGCCAACTGACCGTCACATTCCATGAAATGGACCATGGGTTTAAGAATTGGGCTCTAAGCCAAACTGCTAGGGTCTAAATTCTTGCTCGGCCCTTGCCAGCTGTGTGGTCTTGGACAAGTAACTTAGCCTCTCTGTTACTTAGCTTCCTCATCTATGAAACAAAACTGAAATCAAAATAATACAGGCATACCTCAGAGCTACTGTGGATTTGGTTCCAGACCACTGCAATAAAGTGAATCATCACAATAAAGTAAGTCAAATAAATTGCTTGTTTTCCCAGTGCATATAAAAGTTATATTTACAGTATGCTATAGTCTACTAAATGTGCAATGGCATTGTGTCTAAGAAAAACAATGTACATAGCTTAACAATGCCTTATCATTAACAAAATGCTAACCATCATTTGCACTTCCAGTGACTCATAACCTTTTTGCTGGTGGGGGGGGGGGGGGTCTTGCCCTGATGTTGATGGCTGCTTGATCAGGATGGTGGTTGCTCAAGGTTGGGGTGGTCGTGGCAAGTTTTTAAAATAGGACAACAGTTAGCTTTGCCACATAGACTGACTCTTTCATGAACAGTTTCTCTGTAGGGTTTGATGCTATTTGATACCCTTTTACCCACAGAACTTCTTTCAAAAAATGGGGTCAATCCTCTTGAACCCTGCCACTGCTTTAACAACTATGTTTGTGTAACATTCTAAATCTCTTGTCATTTCAACAATCTTCACTGCATCTTCCCCAAGAGCAGATCCCTTCCGAGAAACCACTTTCTTTGCTCATCTATGAGAAGCAACTCCTCATCCATTAAAGTGTTATCACAAGATTGCAGCAATTCAGTCACATCTTCTGGCTCCACTTCTCATTCTAGTTCCCTTGCCGTTTCCCCCACATCTGTAGTTACTTCATTCCTTGTCTTGAACCCCTCAAAGTCATTCATGAGTGTTGGAATCAACCTCTTCCAAACTCCTAATGTTGATATTTTGACCTCTTCCCATGAATCATGAATGTTCTTAAAGGCATCTAGAATGGTGAATCCTTTCCAAAAGGTTTTCAATTTACTTTGCCCAGATCCATCAAAGGAATCGCTATGTCTGACAGTTACAGCCTTATGAAATATATTTATTAAAGAACAAGACTTGAAAGTAGAAATCATTCCTTGATCCAAAGGAAAGACAATGGATGTTGCATTAGTAGGCATGGAAACATTAATCACATAGTACATCTCCATCAGAGCTCTTGGGTGACCAGATGCATTGTCAGTGAGCAATAATAATTTGAAAAGTATCCTTGTTTCTAAGCAGTGGGTCTCAACAGTGGGCTTAAATATTCATTAAACCATGTTGTAAACAGATGTGCTCTCATCTAGCCTTTGTTCTGCCATTTACAGAGCACAGGCAGAGTAGATTTAGCATAATTGTGAGAGCCCTAGGATTTTCAGAGTGGTAAATACACATGGGCTTCAACTTAAAGTCACCAGCTGCATTAGCCCCTATCAAGAGATTCAGCCTGTCCTTTGAAACTTTGAAGCCAGGAATTGACTTCTCCTCTATAACTACGAAAGTCCTAGATGGCATCTTCTTCCAGTATAATGAAACTCTGTTTTTTAGTACAGCCACCCCCATTAATGACTTTAGTTAGATCCCCTGGAGAACTTGTTTACAAACAAGTTCTTCTACGTCAGCACCTGCTGCTTCACCTAGTACTCTTATGTGATAGAGACAGCTTCGTTCCTTAAACCTCACAAGCCAACCTCTGCCAGCTTCCAACTTTTCTTCTGCAGCTTCCTCACCTCTCTCAGTCTTCACAGAACTGCAGTTAGGGATGTGTTCTGGCTTAGGCTTTGGCTTAAGAGAATGTCATGGCTGGTATAGTTTGTGGCATCCCCAAAACAATTACAACAGTAACATTCAAGATGACTGATCACAGATCAGATCATCGCAACAAATAATAATAAAAACGTTTGTAACATCGCAAATATCACAAAAATGTGACACAGAGACACAAAGTGAGCAGATGCTATTAGAAAAATGGCACCGATAGACTTGTTCGACACAGGGTTGCCACAAAGCTATTGTTTTAAAAAAAAGAGCAGTGTATGCAAAGCGCAAAAAACTGCACAAAGTATGTCCACATTTTCATCATAAGGCTGCTGTAAGCACTAAATTAATTCATATATGTAAAGTGCTTTGAAGAGTGATCAGCCATAACCACAGTGAGTGCATAATAAATTTTAGCTGCTATTATAATCATTATTGTCACCTCCTTAATATCTATCTCTCCAATCTGTTTATCATCCTCACCACTACTCATTGAGGTCAGGTCCTTTATTTTTATTTCACCTATATGAATGTCACGGCTTTAAAACTATGGTTTCCACTTCTCTTCTTACTATATTCTTGTTTTCATAACTTTGATCATGTCGTCCCCCCAGTTCCAGTGCTTCAATGGTTTATTACCACCCTTGGGATAAGTGCAAATTATTGAGTACAATATACAAAATCCTAGATAATCAGGCAAATCAAGCCACATCTATCCCCTCCGTTCTTCTGGTATGTGAGGTTTGAATCTCATTGATCAATTTGAACTAGTTCAAAACCAGAGGCTCTCAATTTTTCTTTTAAAGCAAGTTACGAAAGTGGCCAAAATTTGCTCTGAGACTCTGTTGCCCACCACCTATTCATCCCCACTTATGTTTGCTTACCTCCCCGTTGAAAAAGACTAAATGACAGGAGATGCCATTATACAGGAATACATGCACGGGTTTCCTACATGTCTGCTTTAGCAAGAATCTGTTCAGATCCATTCTTTTCAAAGTGTGGTTGGAAGATCAGCAGCATCAGCATCACCTGGGAGCTTGTTAGAAAAGTTAATTTATCAGGCCCCACACACACCTACTGAATTAGAATTTCTAGGGGTGGGCCCAGGACACCGTTTTGTAATAAGAACTCTGGGTGATTCTTATTCATGCCAATATTTGAGAAGGTCTGATGAAAATGATGCTGATTGAGGCTTCATTCTTACATGCAGGAGTCAAAAATACTACTGATACAAATACGAATTACAAAATGTATTAAGCAAAGGGTACAATCCTGAAAAAAAAATTATGATGAATCTAAATCCTTTATAATTCACATGTAAAACAGCAGCATTTACTTTTTAAGTAACTTCCGTGTTTTTTCTTAGTGTTTATTTATTTTTGAGAGAGAGAGAGAGTATTAAGCAGGCTCCAGGTTCTGAGCTATCAGTACAGAGCCTGATGCGGGGCTCAAACCCACAAACCATGAGATCATGACCTGAGCCGAAGTAAGACACTTAACCAAGGGAGCCACCCTAGTGCCCCAAGCAGCAGCATTTTAAAGTTATGACCAATTTAAGATGTCTTGCCTATACACTGATAACAAAACATTTTGTAAGAAAATGTTGGTAATTTCGGACACCTGTTCTTAGAGCATGACCAGTTGGAGCTACAACTTACCAAGTATTTTGTAGCACTGACTTCTAATAGAATATTTAGAATCCTTAGTAGACTCCCATAATTAGCTGGAGTTTGTTAATGAATGCTATCTTTTAGTAAGCCTTAATAAGTTAGGGTGTCAAGTAAGTAGCTCTTAATTGTTCACAGAAGTAGAAACCTACGCATGGTTTGTTTTTTTTTTTTCACTTGTGAGAACGAAAACACGAACTTGTATTCAAGGATCAATTTGTTTCTAAAACAGACTCTCCTTGTTCATCAGAAGGTGGCCAACTACTTTGAGAATATCTACTCTAAAGAGCAAAACAACCTTCATCTCTAACCTTTGTACCTGAGTCAAACTGCCCATAACAATCCAGAATTCTCCTCTGGGAAACCTCTCCCCTCCCCATTCCCCCATTCTGAGGCAGCTGGACCTTCTCTGTCTTCCTCAACCATCCCATGCAAACCTCGATAACCATACTTACGGTGCAGTGAAATAATATGTTAACTTCTGCGCTTGTCAAGATCTTTTCAAAGCTTGATTCTGACTGGGTAAAGAAAGGAGTAGTCAAAGGAATTCTAGGTTGATATATAACCAGTCATTTACTATACCTGTCTATTCTTAGCTTTATCACATACTTTTTCTATCTTCAGTCATTCTGAAAACCATTAATTTTTCCCATTTTGAAAATCATGCTTTAATGATGACAAATTTCACAGAGAATAAGAAATTATGCATAAGGACAGTATGAGTGGCATAAATTCTCTATTAATTCATTCATAATCTGGAATGAGAGCACAGTTTCTATTAAGACTTCACATTCTTTTTTGCCATTCTCATTCATAAATGTTACAAAACATTCAACCACTGTGAAGTTAAGAAATAGTAAGTGGAAATATGGTAACAGGCTATGGTAAGAAAAGAACTACACTGATAATCAAAAGGTTCTGGTTTTAATCTCAGCTTGACTAATAAATATCAGGCTAAAATATCTTAAATTATCAGGGCCTCAGATTCCCAAACTTCAAAATAGAAGTGAAAGATGATTTAGATCCCTCTCAGTGGGAATAATAAAAGTCTCATGGTGTAAACATTCATACAGCATTATTATAATTCTAGGATAATCAACAAGGTAATATAGGGGAAATGCCCCAAAGTACAATCTATATGTGTAAAACCAAAGTTAAAATTTTCCCTGGAGACTATAAAATTATTTTCACCTGCCTGGTTTAGGGAAGCGTTATTTGGATGCAGGCCCTTGCTGTGGCTGCTGTGATCTTCTCCAAGTGCATGTAATAAAAACAACTGAAAGGGGGGGTGGAAGTCCCAACTTCCAGGTATTCTCCAGAAGATCATCTTAGATGGAGACTTGACACTCAGAATATGTAGAGTGTGAAAGGCTGAGAGCCCTTGAGGAATCAAAGGCAAAAGGCCTAAAGCTTTTGGAGAAGCTGTAAAGACAACCCCTCCTCAAACTTCCTCACATCACCTCCACTCACTCTTCTTCCAAATGAATACTTAATCATAATTAGCTTACACATTTTAAAATTTTAATCTCATATGCTTTACTATTATTTTTGCTTATTTTATACTCTATTCTCTTGTCTCCCTTTTTAGCTTCAATTGTTTAAGCATCACACACTTATTCTTGTAACTTTTCACTCTTACCTTTATTTTCTGGCATTGTAGTCTCATCTTTTCTTGCCCTACCATTCTCGTTTATGGCTATCACATTCAATTTCTTTAGAGCTTCAATTTGAATGTCTTAAATGTTTTCAATTTTTTAATTCAAATTCTGATTTTAATAATATTAGAATCATCCTAAATTTCTTTTCCCTTGGTCATTTATTTTATGTAACCTGTATTTATTACGGCCAGCAAAAAGCAAGTCCAGAAAAGGGCTAAAAGTAAAGAAAGTCATCATAAGCCAAAAAGCATGTCAGTTTTCCTCCTTGTAACTGCTTTTTCTGCCACTCTGGTTCCCCAGTAGATTCACTGGTCCAGTCCTGGGTGGCTCTCCAAGGAACTTATGCACCCAGGGACAAAGCCAACCCACAGACCTATTCCCTCTCCCAAGGCCGTAAGGCTCACTCTGCAAATGGCATCTGGGTTTGCTCCAATGGTGCTACTTGTTAACTTCTCAAACTATCCACTGTGTGTATTTTAAAATTCTTAACTCCAAAACACGCAATGAACAGAATTTGGGTCATTCCCCTAAGAGAAATGAGGAGCTATTATAACCAAAGGGATGGTATGAAAATAAGTGTTTTCTAAACATCATTCTGGCTACTATGCCAGAGCACCTGCCAACAAAGTATAAAAGTGTCCGTGAAGAACCAATCCATTCGTTCAACAAATATGTATTAAGTAACTACCACGTGCCTGCACTCTGACAGGCACTGATACAGCAAGGGGGGAAATGATAAAATAGGAAAAAAAACATACCAGAAATATGTATAGTTAATACATATTTTAAGAGACTACTGCATTAGTTCAAGCAAGAGTTGAAAGTGTCTTAGACTCTGATAGTGGTCCTGGAGACAGGGAAAATTAGAGTGAATGTGGTAATATTTAAAAATTAAATATTAAATTAAATATTAAAATTAAAAAGTAAAGTGACAATATTCAGTGATTCAAAACAAAACAAGTGTTATGTTATCTTCTGTTTCACACAAAATTTATAAATTTTCAATTGCTAAAAGTAGAGAACACAATTCACTTTTATTTCGGTTCTTCTTCCATGATTTGTCTTTCTATTTGGTTACTATTTTCAGTCTCTTATACTCTAATACAAGTCAAAATTTTAGAATTCTATGACTGCAGTATTTTCAGGCAAACAGACTCAAGACCACCAACCATTAGTACTGGGTTCTTTCTGGGAGCTGAACATCAATAACTAGAAGGCAATGCAGAGCTAGGAAGAACACAATTAACCTCCTGGAAATAAAGCATTACCTTACATTCCAACCAAAAAAATCAAAGAAGAAAGAATATTCAGCAAGAGATGCACAGTGCATTGTTGGAGGCATTTATCTATAGCACAAGGGAGAAGTTAGGGATTAAAAACATAAATTTGTAGTTGTTTCAAAGGATTTAACTGAAATGAAAATAAAGTCTCACAGGTAACTATGGAACGCTGAAATAAGGAAGAGTACTGTACGTCTTAGTCCCTCACACAATCAAGCTCAGAGTTGTGCTTTAATAATATATCTTTGGGTTTTACAGAAACAGACATAAGAGGATCCTTCAGAAAAATCTGTTGCTGGAATGTTGGCAAGGATACAGCCCTCTCTATTACTCATTACTCCCATGTAAGGCCTGACATGAGAAATCTCTTAGAATTTAGTCCACGAAATGACATTCCCTTTTCTGAAGAATGCTATTCTTCCCTCTTTTTCAAAATGGATATTCTGTAACTAACTACATTCCACTTTAACTACCAGGAATCTCAGAGGCAAAACAGGAGCTTAACCATAGGTCTCTATGTCTTCGGTTTTAGTAGTTGTCTCTCATTGTGTTAGCTTTTCTGTACTGCATCATGCATCTGGAGAAGCTCCTGAATCCTTTAACAACTGCTTCATAACAACCCCCAGTTTAGTGGCTTAAAAAACAATTTATTATTTATCATAATTCTGTGAGTTAGCAGTGTGGCTATTACACTGATGGGGTATGGGCTCGCTCAGGCAGCTCCATAGCTCCATTCACCTGGTAGGGCAACTGGGGGCAGAACTCACTTGAGCCAGCTGGGCCTGGAACTGTCCAGATCTCCCCATGTGGTCTTTCATCTTCCCAGAGACTGGACCAGGTTTCTTCCTATGGTGACAGCAGCATTCCAAGAAGGCAAGCTCCAATGTGCAAGCACTTAGCAACTCTCTACTTGCATCACATTTGCTTAAGTCCCACTGGTCAAGGTCAGTCACAGGTGCGCGCGCGCGCGCGCGCGCGCACACACACACACACACACACACACACACACACACACACACACACACCAGAGTTACTATGGAAGAGTGTGGATACTGGAAGGGGTGATTCATTGCAGGCCATTAACTTAACAGTCTACGATAGCAGCTCCTAATGGGGCTATTACCTCTTCTTCCAATCCTTCTAATACTTGAAGCATGTTATTCTTTAACAAAGTTTCCTTCCTATCTGCCCCATATCTTATCTTTTTAAGGGCTAAAATATCCTTTATGGGTGTTCTAAGCTCATACTAGTCCAACATATCAGTGAATGAATGCTTATCTAGGATTCAAAAGTATTTTAAAATTTAAAATGCACCATATGCCACAGCAAATGCTCACTCCTAAATTCTTAAAGCTCTCATGGAAGGAATAAAAATTCCTTTAAATTTAAGTGCAAAAGCCTTTAAAAACATTAGTGCCAATTACTTCCCCCACCATGAGAAAATGCATCATTCCACTGTTGATGTCCCATACTCATGTTATTGAGATACTTTGTGTCTCTAGTCAATATTGAATGTATTATCATACAAGGGTCCAAAATGTCTAGAATCTTAAAGTTAGAAAGAGGACCATTATCTTCTGGTTTCTACACTAAGTACACCAAAGAGCAAGACAAGAAGATGCTGAGAAGTATAAAAATGTTAAGCTAAAGAACAATAATATAAACAAAAGAGCAAAAATCACCAAAGAAAGGGTAAAGGAGAAAGAAATTCATTAAACTTGTTTCATCTTGCAAGATGTTACTATTTTTCAGATGTCCTATGATAAGACGAAGATGAGTTGAATAGGAAAAAAATTAACTTTTAAAGACATGACTATACATCTTGTGATTTTTATCTGTACTTTTTAATCTCATTGACTTTTTTAAAAACACCAGTTCAAATTCAATTTTAGACTGTAAGTTTTTGTGAAAATCAATGTGTTTTGGGAAAAGGTGTGTGTACATGTGACTTGAGGGTGGCTGAACAGGTAAGGTGGGTCTCTTTGGACACATAAGATTTGCACTATGACTAGGGATAGCACACATAACTATAAAAAAGTCAAGAGAGCCCTTCTGGCTGTGATTATGATGCCAAACAAGATGTTGTTCTGTGAATAGGTGGCAAAATGCTTCAGAGATTTTCCACCAGGGGAGACAAAATGTAGAACTTTACTTATGCACAGAAGACTTTTTTTTTTTTTTTTTTTGTTAAATTAGGCCAACAGCAGAGTTATTTTTAGATTACTTACTTCACTTTCTCTTCTTAATGGGCTGGTATACAAAATAGGACAGAAAATGCACCATATGTCACAGCAAATGCTCAAATCCTAAATTCTTAAAGCTCTCATGGAAATAAAAGAGATCTCTATCTTAAAATATGAGATTTCCATTCAGATGAAATTAAGACCATAACTATTCTGACGGATATTTAACAGTTAACAAATAAATTACATACACCTTGTTTGAAAAAAACAGGATTTCAGAGAATTTTTCCTTTAATCATTTTTAGGAAAAACAAACTGTAAGAGAAGAGCTAAGGTGTGAATAAATGTGTTGATTTACATTTAAGACTTAAGGTTAACATTTAAATCATACAGCATTTTCAAATTCTATAGTGACTAACAGAGCTCTTGATTTCCTAAAGTTACAAAATTTAGATGACTCATCTACTTGCTCTTTCATAAAATCAATGTAAAGTCTGTTCAGGCAGCCTCAATTCTGTAGAAAGACAAACTTTCAAAACTTATTCTTTGCATTTTGACATAATGCATTCTCATTTATGATTGCAATCATGCTCTACAAATACTTATATTGTTATTTTGATTTATATTATTACAAATATGACAATGAGAATGTATGACCTTAACGACATCTATGTACATAATATATGATACTAGAATAAAAAATATAACTGATTAAAGAAATTGTCCCCACTTTTATCAATGACATAGATATAATTTAAACTATACTAGGAAATAATGAGCTTATTTTAAAATAGATTAATAAAGTCAACAAATATCACACAGCAACATATTCACTATGTTTTTGGAATGTCTCGATTTTACTGAGTAAACAAAATTGAAGGACAACAAAAGTTTTGGCACCTGTTTGGGGTTTAAACCACTGGGTCACAGTTTTCAATTAGGATGAGGAAAAAAAAGTGCTTATTTCCTCAAAAAAATCAAGTAAAATCTCTAAAGTTTTGGTATTCTCTTGTTTATTGTTTTATTAAATTAAAATCTTGTGAGTGCTTCATATGTTAAATGTGCAGGTCTATTTGTTTTCCCCAAAAACAAGGGGGACAAATATTACTAGATACAGTTCATCATTGTACATAACCTAGTTTTAACAAGATTATATGTACCAATGAAATAAAACATCTTTAAACTAATATAGGTATTTAGATATATAGAAGTTAATTTCTAAATAACACAGGTCTGCTGATAAATTGTAACTTTTCAACAAAACAATTTTAAAATATAACCTTAATAGATAAATTTATGATGTAAAACTAGGAAATTAAAGAATATTATGATGATTAATGTTGCTAAATTAATAGTATTGATAAAATCCTGTGTATAGAGACTACCTTAAATACACATTCTAATTTTTTTTTAATTTTTTTTAAACGTTTGTTTTTGAGAGAGAGAGAGAGAGAGAGAGAGACAGAATGCAAGTCGGGGAGGGGCAGAGACAGAGAGAAGGAGACACAGAATTTGAAGCAGGTTCCAGGCTTTGAGCTGTCAGCACAGAGCCTAGATGCAGGTCTTGAACCCATGAACTGTGAGGTCATGACCTGAGCTGAGGTCAGATGCTTAACCGACTGAGCCACCCAGGCACCTCTCTAATTCTTACGTTTAAAAATACACTTGAATAATCTGCATTTCGATACAATCCTATACACCTTAATTCTAAGATATAAACCAAAAGAATAATCAGGTCTAATGGCTGGAAGAAGAATGTTACGCTGAATACAAAAACTAGTTCTTAAAACTTGAAATAAATCATATTATCTTGCCAATAAAAGTATTAACCAAAGCAAAAAAACTGAAGCACTAAAGTCATAAATGGCTGCTTTTAGAGGAGAGCAGACTCCAAGCAGAGAAGAACAAACAAGTTTACCTGCATTCAGAACTTCACCACACTTTGTGCCAGACACTGGTCTTGGTCCTGAAAAAAAATTCTTGTCTAAATTGTAGTTAAGTAATACTTTATAAAGTCAAGTCAATTAAGTCTAAGGAGACCAACCCTAAAGGTAACAAAAAAGAGATGAGGTCGCAAAAATAAACATTCTAATTCTGAACTTTTATTGAACATTCAACCGGGTTCACACTTTTTTTTTTTTTGGTCCAGTAAGTAAACATGGTAAGTATGTGGAAAAAAACTTTAAAGAAGTGGCAAAATATGTTGACATTTTTATCAGGTGATGTGGCTGTGTCTAAGTAGTTTTATTTTTATCTTTCTCTATTTGCTAAATCCACATTTAAATTAATTAACACTAATTTCACCATTTACCTACTTTAGAATTTTACTGACGATGACCTCTAAGTATGTACAATGGATTCCCAACCTTCCATATTTTATGAATAGATATTTTAGGGCTGGATTAGATATTAAAAAACACCATTCCAAACTATGCTCTTTGGTTTTAAATTGATCCATTATTCCCACTCAAAATGAAGCCCCTCCCATGACACGATATTGTTTAAGAATAGTTACTACACACACACAGTAACCACTTTTTGAGCATATGCTTTTTATTAGAGGATCACTAACACATGCTCCCAACATCAACGAGCTAAAGAATATGTACTACTTGCCAAACCTTTCTTCCACTGAGCACATATCGCCTCTAAATAATTATTTCCAGACAAATGGGAAAAGGGATTGTGCTTCTTTGACTAAATTATCCAACATATTTTCCTAGCACTGAAGGAGACAGAAGACATATGAGTATGAAGTATCTTCCAAACACTCTTCCTAGTGCTTCCTTACTGCCTGAAACCCAGAAAGTCCAATATTTTCCAACTAATTTCCTCTGTGTGCATATAAAATGACAGCTGACAGAATATAGAGGCTTGTGTATTAGAGGGCCACAGCAGCATGCTGTGAAGAGCTCACATCATAGAATACAATGACCTGGACCATTAGATGCAAAGGAGAAGATTCCATTGCCAATAAAAAGTGGTAATTAACTAGACTTATCACAAAAATAGAAAATTACTCCATTTCAGAACCAGGAAAATTAGCTTCCTAAATTTAAAACCAGGCCAAGTTTAGAGAAAATTCCCAGGCCCAGGACGAGCTTCCCGGAACAGGAGAGCAGCAACCCTGCAAAAGAAATTACCTAACATACCAGATTTAATTATATGGAAATAGCTTTATCCAAATCCATCAATGGAATACAAGAAAAATACTAACAGGGAGTCAAAATTATACCTGGAAAGGATGAATCTTTTAAATTTATTGTATAATATTGCTTACAAAACATATTCCTCCAGAAAATGAGACTTCAGTGGAGTGATGAATTTATTAATCTAAAGACATGTTTAAAAGCCACTCAATAAGGTCTAAGGCTTTGATAAATATAAAAAATAATATAAAACTGAGACAATCTTAAAATACAATGGACATCTACTTTTGCCACATCTAATAGCTTCAGAGAACTTCATGAATAAACCATTGTAACCTCACTTGCAAATACCACAAACAAAATTCAAAATTAATTTGTAAGTTTCAGGTTTCAAGCTTCCAAGGATATACTGATTCAGGCAGAGATAATATCTGACTTCTGAGCACATCCACAAAGTCAGATTTTCCTCTCAAGAATATTCCTACATCAGCTGTTTTGAACTTAACTGCCTGACCAAAGGGGGCAAGAAAATGAGGAACATAATATATTTGCTTCTGGTAAACTGCATACTTTCCTTTCTTCCAGTTACTCAAAATTCACAGGGGCAGATATGAGGGATGCTCTTTTAGCAGAAAGGGTTGCCCCAATCCTAAACCTTGGCACCGTTTTTTTTTTTTAAGTATATTTATTTTGAGAGAGAGAGAACATGGGCAGGGGAGGGGCAGAGAGAAAGAGAGAGAGAGAGAGAAAGAGAGAGAGAATCCCAAGCAGGCTCCATGCTGACAACGACCCAGGGCTTGAACTCATGAGCCATGAGATCATGACCTGAGCTGAGATCAATAGTCAGTTGAATGCTTAATCGACTGAGCCACCCAGGCACCCTAGCACTGTTTAAGATGAAAAACATACAAAGTATAGCTGACAAACAAAATATTCTTTCAAGGAAAAAAAAAGTGGAAGGAGGAGCTAGGAAAAAAAGGCAGTCATAAATAAGATCAGTGCTAAACACTGAAGAGAAGGCATCTACTATCTGGCAGCTGCTGTGTGGGGATCTTTAAAAATATTTTTAGTTCATACAAGTAACAGAATTTTCATCCATATTTTACAATGAAAAATTTAGGTTCAGAGATCAGATAATTTGCCCAAGATCACACAGCCAGCATGGGGCTGAGCCTAGGATTTGCTCTCCGTCTGTCTAATGCCAAGCCCTCCTCTTGCCATGATGTCAAACCCACATCTTAGTTGACAAATATTCCTGCTGGGCCTCCACTGTGTGCACTCATGCTACAAAGAACTACAAAAGGAATAGAAGACATTGCCTTTGCCCTCCAGGCAGTTAACATCTAAGAGGTATTCTGAAGATTCAGATGCCCAATCCATGAGAAGAAATGTGGTATACACAGAGGAAAGAGCAGTAGTCTAGGGAGAGGGAGATGACTCACTCTTGGCTTCACTATATAGTAGCTATATAACCTTGGGTAAATAATAATTGCTAGTATTTCCTCATCTACAGAGATCTTGTAATATAATATCTGCCTTAATTATCTTAAGAATTAGTTTAACGATCCAATTAGATAATATAAGAGCCTTATTAGCTATAAAATGTTTCACAAATATGAAATGCTAGTACTGCTATTCACGTGTCCATCGTCAGGTCATTACAGAACTTTGGGTAAGTATCTGAATTCAGCAATAAAAAGATTAGCAGACTCACTTTTGTTTCCCAGGCCTTTTGTTTGGCTTTGTTCTGGCTGGTTAAGAGAGTTTGTGCTCTTAGAGTGAGGATTATTAACCAACTGGTTCTGGCTCTTGATCCCTGCACTGCCCAAGCACTCCAGCTAGCTGTCTGCTGAAGATAGGGTCTGTGACCAAACCACTTTCCCCCACTACAACTGTGACCCCAAGACTATGCAGGCAGCACGCTTACTGCTAGCCCAAAGGTAAGATAGTCCTTTTTCCATTTCCTTCCTCCTTTATTTCCTTTTCTACCTTCTTCATCAGCCATCCTATACAATTAGAACTTTGGGGTGTCTAGCTCACCCCCAAACCCAAAGCTGTACCTCAAATTACAAATTCTTTCTCTCTGTCAACTGTATGAGAAGACCCATTTCCTGAGGGAGGCTGGAGGAACTAGGTTCAGAAAGAAACCAGGTGATTAAGACCTTCTCTGAGGAGGTGGAGAATTTGCAAAACAAAAAACATCCCAGAGCTGGCTGGGAAGAGTTTCTTGAACTAGGCTGTACAAACCACAAGCATTTAAAATAAATAAGCTAAATCAATTCTCTGTATTCAAGACAGTATTAGAACACAATTTCCTATCAATTTTCCCATTGTAAATTAATCAATGTTTAGAATATTCTCTTTCTGTGAGAATTATTACTCCCAATTCCAAATAGCCAACTGACAAACTGTGGATGGCTTACTACGCTTCAAATACATTTGACTGAAAAAGACTTACTGAAATTCTTTAGATAATCTTCATTTTATTTTCTGTAATTTTAAGCCAACCACTTTGATAATGCATAAGTTGAGCTCAATGAAGCAAAAGCAAACCTTACTGCAACTGAAATGTCACGGAAGCAACTTACACACAACTTGACCAACATCCCAGGCTTTAAATGCGTACCCAACACAACTACTTCTACCTGTATCTTTCTCTCTCTCTTACTCTCTCTCTTCCCCCTCGCCCTCCCCCCCGAACTTCTTTGTCTCTGTCTTTACAGGAAGTTAATAGTATTCTCTCCTTCCTACAATTTGTTTTCCGGATGTGACATTGTAGTTTTGTTTTCAGATGAGTAATAGTAATTCAAAATGCTCACTGGATCAAGAAAAATACCAGAAGTAAAACTCTTCATTAGATCTTTAGAGATTATTAATGTACTCTCATAGGAATAGTTATATATTTTATATTCTAAGTCACAATTTTATTTCTGATGACCAGTAGAGTTTGGGTTTCATTTTGATTCCCTATATCCCCCCCCCAAATGCTTTAGAAATGCCATGTAATATTTTACTCCACTGTTTCCAAAAGCATGGTCTTCATACCACCTTATTTAAATCATGTACAATATTTTCTAAAAATGCAGACTCCTAACCCCAACCCCTCTCCAGACTACTGAGTCAGAGTAATTCATGTCAGACCTGCAAATAAGCATTTTAACAGCTTTCCCCAAATAATTCTTATAACCAGCAAAATTATCTCAAACGAATGTTTCACTTACTTATACATTTATACATCCGCAACAGCTTCATCTAAAACATTTTATAAACTTACCACGTGCAAACATATTACATCTCTATTTGAATAAATGTTTCTATCTTCTAGCAGTAAAGACAATTTCCTCAACTAATAATGTACTTAGCTTGGTGTGTCCTACTTTACCTAGGTACTTGCCAGAGGAGCATTCAACTGCCACATTCAAAAACACTCTAAACTTACTTTAACTTTTACCACCACTTACTGAAATTTAAATTAAGAACTAGTCAAAATGACTAAACGTTTTGTTGAAAATGGGATTAAAAGCCACAAATAACAGTATAGCTCTTTATTTACAGAAATAAAGTCTACAAATATACATATTAATAGTTTTTTTAACTCAAGTTGTCTTAAATTTATATCATCTATGTCATCGAACAGTATTTTTTTCCTCCAGTTGTATTTCATCATTCGCAATTAACATTTTCAAAAAACATCAAAAGAACACCTCACTCTCTGAGGAAGACCAGAATAGTTCATTAGCGATGCATATCCCAGCAGCCCCCATACCTGGCTGCATTAGGTCTTTTTGCACTTTCCGTTTTTTTTTAGGTCACACAAATCCTGTAAGTAATGTAATGAAACCACAGGCTTGTCTGTATTTTCTCTTACAGCCAAGCCCTGGCTCATAAATATTTCACTTATTGTTGTCTTAACTCTAAAAGAGATTTGCCTGTATTTTTCTTGCTTTATTTGAAACCTCTCTCTTCTGAAAGTGATTCTGATGATGACTTTGGTAAAGCAGTACATTCTTTTCAAAAGGGCTCTCATTCAAGATGATGGCAACCACCTAGGCCAGCAAACCAAAAATTTTTAATACTCAGAAATATAACATTCATATAATTCTGAACTAAAATATTTCTCAAGGAAATACAGTATCATGAGACAGAGGAATGTTCTCTATGCCTTAAAATGGTAAGAAAAGAGTTCACATAAGTACCTTTAGGTTACAGAAAACAAGGAGAATTCAAGATGAGGTCACAGGGAAATGTTAGGAGGAAAGGGTATTTTGAGTTAGGTGGGCATCAAAAATCACAAACTGCTTATTCAAAACAGTGAACAGTGGAAACAAAAAAGCATTAAAATTCCAAGAAAAAAAATAAAGAAATGATGTTGTTCAATACACAACTCTTTCATATGATAAAGCAACAAATGTTACCTCAAATCAGGCCTCCTGTCAAAAAGAGAGATGTGTATTCTGAAGGAAAAAAAAAAAAAGATTCTGGCAGTCTACTAGCTACTGAGATTTGTGGACTTGCCCATAGCAAGGAAGAAAGAACATCAAGGAAAAGAACTATTCCTCATTCTTAGTCTTTTCATCCATCTTCTCATCTCCTCCAGCTGAAGCTATGTAATCTACAAAGTTTACACCAAAAATAAGAACAGAAGCACTCCCCAAGACAGACTCTGCAAGATTAGCTTTAGTTAACTTAAAAAATACAAATAAAGAAATGCCAGAACACATAAGCAGAAAAACCTAGCTACAGGGTCACCATAAGTAAATATAGTAGGAAATCCTCTTTACGCAAAGACACAGGAGCAAACCTAGTTAAACAGTCATCTGACTGATGGAGGGCACTGATGTGACCAGTTTTCAAATTTGCCACTCCAGCCAAAGACTTCACTCTACATCTAATCTGTAATCTAATCTACATCACTCTACATCTAACTGTATCCTCGCGTTTGGTCTGCCCATATCCTCACTTACCAGTGTATAGAAAAGGTTCTGGTTGTGCCAAAGCTTTGTCTCAAACTAAAGTTGCCTCTACTAGTTGTGATTCTTCATGATTCATGACTCTTCTACCTGTCTCGGAACCTTCCTGACATCTTTGTTTTGCCCTGACCTCTGAAAAATGTGAAAGACATTCTTGGTTCACTACCTAGACCCTTTGATGACTCGGCTGGTCACTGTACTTTATTATCTAGATTTATACTGTGATACTAATAATGACAATATTGAGCACCTAATAAATTACTGACATACAAATAATTTCTTCTCTCTGAAGGCTTAAAAAGCAATGAGGAAAATTACTACTTTGACCTTAATAGCAATGAAAAGGGAAGAACTATCATGAAAGATTTTGTCACAGAACTCTTAGAAGTCCATGTCAATTTTAAGGTCATAATTCCAAGCCAGTGAATAAATGTGGCATGGACTTTTGTAACGGAAGTAAAAACGATAAGTCTATATTTATATGAATAACTGTGTGTGTGTATGTGTCTGTGTGTGTAGCAAAATATAGTCGATAGGCTAAATGTGACTCAGAGCCTGATTTTGGATAGTCTGTTAGGTAAGAATGGTTTTTTACAGTTTCAAATGGTTGAATAAAAATCAAAAGAATATTTTGTGAAATATGAAAATGATATGAAATATGAAACATGAAAATGCAAACTTTAGTGTATATAAACAAACCTTACTGTCACACAGCCACATTCTTATTGTTCATAACAATATTGTTCAATATTGTTCATATTGTTCATTGTATACTACAATGGGAGAGTTGAACGACTGCGGCAGAGACCTATGGCCCACTGAACTTATATTTACTCTCTAGTCTTTTACAGAAAAAATTTGCCAGCTCCTAATATATATGACAGCTTGGCAAATAAGAAACGGCTTGGGATAAATATCTACTGAAATTATGAATTACTGAAAGTGCACTTATGGCCCTACAGTCAGCCTGAGAAGGCACTAAAAAGAGGGAAAAAAATTAGAAAATAGCTAAAAAATCAGAGTTACACAGGCATTATTTGACCTCATAAGTAATATTACCATAGCAAGGAACAGTCCAGAAACATGACTCAAAGCTTTAATAAATACTTGAAATGGGCTGAAGCAACCCCCTCCAAACCCTCAAAAAATCTAAGAACACTTCATGATCTTATTTAGATGCTGGAAAAAATGTTAAAGAAGACATGAGCCTACTGTCTGATGACAGTGGTATACTATCATATAACTGAGATGAATCTTAGGTGGTTTTTACATTCTCCACCAAAAAGGAATGTGTTGAAACCTAAAATGGAAAATCAAATATGATTAATAAAGAATCAAAGCTCAGGAATTAATAAGAGAACAATGAGTCACTGTAAATAAGTTCATGTATACATGACCAACGGATTACAATCTCAGGGTATTAAAAAGTAAATGTTATAACAGAATGATAGCTGATAACCTTGAAAGAGTTACAAATAACAGGAGAGAGGACATAGCACCTAAGAGGGGCAAATACTGTTTTATTTTTTTAAGGTAAAAGGATTCTAGAAAATGAAGATCAGTGATCTTGACATTATTCCCCAACAAAACTAGAACAGGTTACTAAACAGATGGTTTGTGAGCACTTAAATTTTTTTTTAAAAAAAACCTGCCATGGATTTGTTAAAAATAAGCCATGCCAAACCTTGTTTCCTTTTCTGACACGCTACTATATGAGTGAATCAAAGAAATGCATTAGCTGTATAATAGCTGGACCAAGAAAAATATAGAGAAAAGTCTCTCATGGCCAACTTGGGGTAAGTCCACTTGCTATTTGTGTAACTTTGGGGAAATTTCTTAATATCTGGGATAAGAGGCAAATTTCATGGGTCTCTGAAGTGTCTGCATGTTTTGTGAGCAAAGGCACTGGCAGTTTTTGTGCTGGACTGTCTTTCCACAAATGTTTGTATAGCAAATAGCCTTTGAAGACAGAAATAGTATCTCCCTATGGAACAAAAGAAAAGTTTACTTACAGCCCATTATAAAAGATCTGGGTTCCTAAACTTGGCATTCCTCATGAGTGATACAACTCACCAAGTGTGCAGCATGAATCTGAGCCACTCTACAGAACTCCTGTGGGACGGAGTGGGGCAGGGGGACAAGGAACCAAAACAAAAAACAAAAAACTCACACTGCTGACTGTACCAGAGGTAATAAAGCTCTGTCTCTGACCCCAAAGTTGTGTGTCTTCCACAAGCATCTATAAAGCACTGGCTGGCTAATTTGTTAACCTGCAAATAGAATAAAATTTCATATCCTCCACAACTCAGCTTTCCCATTTGTAAAATGGGAAAATAACAGTACCTCCTTATAGAAGTATCATGAAGATTAAATGAATTAATGCATACAAACTGATTAGAGAATGCTTATTGAAACTAACTGCTCAAAGAATGCTAGCCATTATTATGATTAATTTCAAATGTATATAGGTGGGTAAATAATCACATCCAAAGGATCAATGACAAGTGAAAGACTCCACGTTCACTAACTTTAGTAAAGGTTCCATTCTTAACCCTGTTCTGCTCAATATTTTTATAATAATTGAATAGAGCTATAAAATGTATTAATCAAGATTATGAATGACACAATTACTAACAAATATAATAGAATCAGGAATTTTTTTTTAGAGCCTGACATGTTGAATAACTGAACTATAAAAGAAGAATTTAAAGGGTGTCTGGGTGGCTCAGTCCGTTGAGCGTCCAACTCTTGATTTCCACTCAGGTCATGATTCTAGGGTCATAGAATCGAGCCCCGCATCAGGCTCCGTGTGCAGCCTGCTTAAGATTCTCTCTCTCTCTCTCTCGCTCGCTCGCTCTCTCTCTCTCCCCCACCCCCCGCCCTTCTCCCCTACTTGTGCTCTTCCTCTCTCCAAAAGAAAGAAAGAAAGAAAGAAACAAAGAAACAAAGAAAGAAACAAAGAAACAAAGAAAGAAACAAAGAAACAAAGAATTTAAAAGACATATAAATCCTATTTTTAAAATAAACTCTTCAAATTGTATATTCATGCAACTTATCTAAAATTAATTAAAAATTTAGTAACAATGTAACATGACTAAAAAAAAATGAATCGCTATTAGATTGGAGGAAAAAAATGGAGACAAATTTTCAATGTGTTCTATGTTGGTCAGGCAACACTCTTGGTTTGGTATTTAGCTCTGGGTACATTTTAAAGGAAAACTTTGGCAAACAGAAGCATACCCAGAGGAGAGTTATCAGAACTGTGAGGAATGAAATACATCCAAATATTATATAAGGTATAACAGAAGAAACTTGACTTCTTTAGCCTAAGAAAGGAAAGATTTATTAGAAACGAAAACTTTCAGACATCTACAAAGTTATCAACGTGAAATACTCTGTGTAAATCCAAAGGGTAGAGCTGGAAACAATGGCTAACTGATCACAATTCAACGTAAGGAAAAACTTTTTAACAATTAAAGTTTTTCAAATCTTGGATGTAAAGATAACAAACTTTTCATTCGTGGAAGTTTTTGAAAGCCACTTGCCAGGTTTATGGCCTTGGGGACTACCTCCTTCACATTCAGATGTCTTTTCACTGCTCACTTCTTGTCTGAAAAAAAGCCACTGCACAGGAAGCTACTCCAGGCTTCTTGTCTATTTTCACTCCTGTCTTTCACTCCCTGGTTTCTGTTCCATTTCAGCCCAGCTAGCCCCTTCAAACTGACAATTTGTTCTTAGCACCCAACCTGCCTCTCTGATTTACCTCTTTGATTGTTCCCTTTCCATACACTACAGTCCATTGGCAATTTGACAGAGGCTCCTGGAGAGTAAACCCTAGCCCCGTCTCCCATCTGACTTGGAAGGGAGAATGGAAAATGAATTTCATGATCTGAAAGGATCTTTTTATTTCTAGGATTCTTAGATTCTTCTTACTTCTTTTGCCATTTGCAGAAATTGGTGGATGATCAGTAACTGAGGAATAAACAAGTGAATGAATAAATGACAAAACATTATGAAACAACTGATGACAAACTTCTTTCTTCTTTAAGAACTAGCTACCTGAATGGATCTTAGATCTTCCAATCAAACAGATGACAAGGAGTGAAAAGACATGACCAGTGAACTCCTGTGGAAACAAGGAAAGCAAGTTTGAAAGCAAGAGAGACTGGGGGTGGGAGCAGGAATGAGGGAAGAGAACTATGGTAAAGACCCCAAAATTAATTTTTAGAAATGACCTCCCAGTGAAGTCTCTTACTTATAAGCCATGCCAACTTATAAGGCAAAATAAAATCTGAGGCTATATAAAAATGTAATTAAAAAAATAAATAAAAATATATTTGAATGAAAAATGAGAGAATTCTAAACTCAGAAAAAATTATGACAGGAACAAGCAACTGCATTATTGCAAAGGCAAACAAGATACACCACAACAATATAAATGAATCTCATATGCATTATTCATATGATATAATGGTCTATACCAATGATACCTTGGTCTATATGCAAGACCAAGGTATTATATGTGCATATATGCATTATGCATACAATTAAAGTGAAAGAAGCCTAACTCAAAGGCTACACACTGTATGATTCTATTTATAAGATAGACTTGAATGTGGTATATGTATACAATGTAATATTATTCAGCCATAGGAGAGGAGGGTATCTTGCCACTTGTGACAGCATGGGTGGACCCTGAGCACATTATGCTAAGTGAGATAAGTCAAAGACAAGTACTGATTCTTACATACAATCTGAAAAAGTCACACTTATAAAACACCAACTAAAATGGTGGTTACTCTGGGATGGGGTGTTAGGGATTAAGATTAATGTCACTTAAGGGTACAAACTTGCAACTTGCTTATAAACAAGTCATAGAGATCTAATGTATATGGGATATAGACAGCAATGTGGCACTACAGCTATGTAATGTGATAAATGTCACTACAATGGCAATCATGTTATGATATATAAACATATCAAAGTAACACACTAGACACCATAAATTTATACAGTGTAAAATTTGCCTTAAAAAAAAAAAGCAGACTTGAGAGAACAAAACTATAGGGACAGAAAACAGATCAATGGTTACCAGGGCCTGGAAGATGAGGAAAAAAGGGTGACAAAAAACCATATGGAAAAATTTTGTAACATGATTTTGTTAAAATATACAGAACTTTACACTAAAAAGGGGTTAATTTTGCCATACGTAAATTATCTTTAACTAAAAATAGAAACTAAAGAGCTTAAAATAATTTTATAAAGATAATTAAAATAGTGTGTCATTAATAAGACACAATAAAAGGAGAAAAAATTACCAGAATCATTTCTACAGTATGATAACCAATATCTTATTATTTTTTAAAATTTTATTTCATTAATTTGAGAAAGAGAGAGAGAGAGAGAGAGCACACGAGTGGGGGAAGGGCAGAGAGAGAGAAGGAGAGAGAGAATCCCGAGCAGGCTCTGCACTATCAGCACAGAACCCAATGCGGGGCTCAAACCCACCAACAATGAGATCGTGACCTGAGCCGAAATCAAGAGTTGGACATTCAGCCAACTGAGCCATGCAGGTGTCCCACCAATAATTTATTTTTACAGTGAAATGTCAAATGTATAGCCAAATAGGTTTTTAAAAACAATCAAATACATTTTTACTTCCAATGAAGAGTTCACATGTAAAAGTAAAATTATTCATCCACATTCCATCTCTTAAATATACTCTCATAAGAAACATAATCCTAGAAATAAGAAAATAAACATTAAATATTTTTGTTAGTTATGTATTCATAGCTTGTTACCATATATTCTCTTTCATTGTACATCTGCACTTAAAATTTGATCTTATATAGTCAGAAAAACAAGTTGTCTCTCAAAATAAAAACAAAACTTGTAACAACAATGTTCCTTTTAATACAGAAATATGAGTAAGCATGTACTTAGTCATATTTTAGAATCTGGCACTGTTGCAGCCTAGTGGAAACAACATATTTTCACGATACAATCAGAAGGATACCAAAGAGAATAGATTTGTAAAATCAAATACCAATAGACATAACAAATGACATTGCCTTTCTTCTGTTTGTGGAACGGTAGGAGCAACAGACATGTAGGGCGTGGGATAGTTTGACATTCTTAAAAATTACAAAACAGCAAAGAATTAGAACTTCACTTAAAAGCATACTTTTCCAGAAAGAAAGAAATATTACAAATTGATCAAAATTATAGATTTAAAATTATGGTATATGGGACAACACAAAGTCAAGCTGTCCAATGAATTATATTTTTAGTTACAGGAATATGCATTCTCAGTAACATATGACAAGGTAGAATTGAAATGGGAACGTCTGCAAGCTTACATCACAGCTAAAACCTACCACAATTTATAATCCTTTACATTCAGAGAAGAACGCTTTGTTGCTGTTCTCCTTGTTCGTCTGCATAAAGACAAACCTTGATCGCCACAAGAAAAGCAGCCAGAATAAAGAAAGGGACCACACTTTGCATTGGATGGCACACTCCACGGGGTGTGTATAGTTGATATGATGTATGTGCTGCACAACTGGGGGATGGGGCAGCAAAGCAATAGAGGAATGATCTAGATGAGGCTCTAAAAACTTTTTAGCAGTGCCCAGGAGAAGAAGAAAGACGCCTCAAGAGATTTGGGGCAAAACTTCCTATGTGGCACACTGTATAAAACCGTGTCACTCCCTTTAAGCCAAACTACAGCAAAGACATGTAGTATTCCTACAGCTGGGAGTTGTGTTTCCTTTAATGCCGCACAATGCATAGGCTGGACCATGTGGCAGCCCGACATTTTATGTGGGTTCTAAAAATGTATGTCTGTGTGTGTGAAGTCCATCAAAAAGGGGAGCTCTAATTTTAAAAGACAAAGTTTATCAAACAGCTTATCCAACTCCACATCTTATTTCTGGACTGGTGACACTTCGAGCTAAATATATGAATGAGCACAGGACCAGACAAAATTGTGAAGAAATTAATATTGGGGAAAGTTAATGACGCACCTCAGGGGAGAGAACGCCAGGTGGTTATTTATTCTTCTTAACCCAAACATGATCACCCTCACATGCACTCTGCCTTCTCTGCTGTGTGAGCTTTCTGGTTAAACAAGAGGAGGCTCCATTCCCAACGGAGATGGGGGGAAGCAGTGTGAAAATGCCCAATGCGCTACAATAGTAGAAAAAAATTACTCTTAAATTTTAACTGAGCCCCCCTGAGCTTCATAAGCAAAGTTACGTGTGGTAATTGTTGTTAGTTTTAATTAGTTTTAATTGTTTTTATTTTAGGAAGTGGTCGTTTTCTTCCATTCATTCTTATGTGTGTGTTTATGGTAGTAAAGACAAAACATGTTCATGGCTTCAAATTTGATTCTACATATTTCAAAAAAGATTTGAGTTGAAAGTAACCTAAAAACTAATTCATGCTCCTTTTCATTTTGGAGGAACTAACCCACCCACCATCACACAACAGTTACAGACAGACCAAGTACCAGAATGCAGGTCTCCTGGCACTTACCATGGAACTCTGCATAGTAAAGCAAGCAGCTATTTTACTAGCTGTGGTAATAATTATACTTTCCAGAAGGATCTATCTTCATTCGCATTCTAAAATGCATTATTACTAAAGAAGTACTTTAATACAAAATGTCCTTCTCAAGACAAGGAAAGGATTGGAACTTGGAGTAGCCAAATGGCAGCATGGAGGGCACTGGGTGTCTAAGGAGCAGGAGAAGAGGAGGAGAAGTTAGTAATTTTTTTTAAAGGGGAAACTGGGGTAATCATGTAACAAAAGCCCACTTTGCCTAGCTTCACAGTTTTCCGAGGGCTACATATTCACTGATGGCATAATAAAATATCAGAATGATGTAGAAAGGTTTCATAATTCAGTCTGGAGGAAGGAAGAGAGAAAAAGAAAAATGAGAAGAGGCAAAGAGGACCTCCTCCTTTAACATCAATAGAAAAGATGATAAATGCCTTTCTCTATTCTCAAGGTATTTCAAATAAAATTGCTGAACGAGTTACTGCATATTCCAAACATGGACATAATATGTGGGAAGGAGATCTATAGAGCATTAGGTTTGGAAGAAAAAAATCAATGGGGATTATGGAGTATACTTGTGAGGAGCATTGGAGGCTGAATGGAAGTATTGACTATAGTGATACAGTACACCTGAAACTACTACTATACTGTATGTTAACTAAGTGGAATTTAAATAAAAACTTAAAAAGCAGAAGAATCTGTGAATCTGTATGATGTTTTATGGAGAGCTGTATCACTTATTCATACCTTAGTTATAGATGTCCAAAAGCAATTCGGGCAAGCTCAAAAGTGAGATTTTAACTTTGGAGAGATGGACCTTCCAAAACTCATAAGTACTCAATCTGCTCTAAGTGTAGATACTGAAAGAATGAGGCAAAAGAGAAGTTGTAAACTTATGGTGTGTGTGCCAACACAGAGAGGAAAGCCATCTAAATCTAAAGGTTTTCAGAAGAGACCTTGGCTTAACCCATTTCCTCCTATTCTTCCCCACAGACAATCTCAGAAATACTTGGTATGCCAATGTTGTGTCCATAACGTAGCCATTAGAAATACCTATAGACATTATTTATATTATTCATATTAAGATATGATTATGAAATATATGATGAAACGTCATTTGGACTGTCCTAAGTATTATCACATGGAAGCACTCAACTATTGAGCATTTGTTGTTGACCAGAAAGAAAAACATCCATTCACACGTTTCGAAAGCTAAGTATACTATTGTTTCTCAGATCAGAATAAAATAGAGATAGAAAATATTGAACTTGAAGTGTATCCACCTGAGAGGGGAGCCATGTCTTGGTCAATACAGTAGTGAACATGGTTTACCAAATGTGACATGGTATAAAATAAGTGAAAAGGAAAAAGGAAGGTGAAAAGTAATTGCAGCTACACAAAAAGTGAGTTAATGATATAGACAGAAGTAATTTCTTGGCCCTCTGACAACTCATCCATTCTTTCATTCAATATTTAGTTTTATAGCTGCTACCCAGTGCCAAGCACTGTTCTACACATTGGATTAGAACGGTGAACGCACAAAATCCTTGGCTCCCTGCAATACACTTTCTCTTCAGGAAAACGTGATAAATAAACAACTTTTTAAAATGTCAGCTGATGATGGTGCTGTGGGGAAAATTAATGTTGGGTAAAGGTGACAACGCATGACCAATGAGTATTTGTTATTTTATATATGACAGTCAGAGAAGGCTTCTCTAAAAAGGGTATGTTTGAGCAGAGACATGAAATTCATGAAGATATCTGAGTGTAGAGCATTTCAGACAGAGAACACAGAAAAAAATCTGTGGTGGGAATCAGCTTATCCTGTTTTGAGAAATATCAAGGAAGCCAGTATGTCTAGAGTTGACTGAATAAGAGGAAAATGTTAGGAAAGAATGTCAGATAGGTAACAGGGGTCAAATAACATGGACTTATGTAAGGTCTTTGTCTTTTATTCTCAGGGACATAAGCTATTGGACGGTTTATAGAAAAGAGTGACATAATCACATATTTTTAAAAGATCACTCTGCTGTGTGGAGAACGGACTGTGTTGCCTAGAGAGAGAAGAAGGGAGATAAATAAATAGCTACTGCCAACAACTCAGGTAGGAGATGATGGTCTACCTGATCAGATTGGTACCAGTGATGGTACTAACTAGATGTATAAAACGAGCTTGGGGGATGAGGGGAGGCACTTACCTAAACTAAAGGCAGACTCAGAAAGGGGCGGGGGGGGGGGGGGGAACGACAAAAAAGGAAGTGAAGAGTTAGCTACAGGCATACAGATATAGATCAACTAAATCCTGGAACATAACTTTGGGTGAAGTAATGGTGAGGAATAGTCCTTAAAGATGTTGGGGATCTTTTTTTTTTTAAATGAGATGATTTTATGACAGTCTACATATGCTAAGATGTTAAGCTATTTGGATTAGTGTACTATAAGTTTCTCCTCGCTATCTGCCAGTGAGAAATTTTATAAATGCTTTCTCCGAAATATGTCTACCGCTGATTTTTTTTCTTACCCCCTAAAATTCACTTTAAGAAAGTTTGTTTTTTCTTAAATTGAGATAAAGTTGTAAAATGATGGCTGTAGCTGTGTATGTCTACCAAAATGATACAAAACTAAAATAATACAAAAAACTTTGACAGAAAATGCCATTATAAAAGTTAAGAAAGAAATGAATACCAGAAAAACTTTACACTATTTCTAGTAGTATGCTTTATTTGAGGAACTCAAAGTAAATTTCCTTAACTTCCTTTAAAAAAAAAAAGTGTAACATTCTCATGGCATAAATCTTTTAGGCTTATGTTAGATAGATCTTTAAAAAGAAACACTAAAAACTTAAATAAATTTTAAATCAACATTATCCTCCACATAGTATATTTTAAGCCTTCCAAGATAGAAATCAAGAGAAATTAAGCAACATTAATAAACTAAAACTGCTGAGAGCTTTTAAACCCCTGGGGATTCATTTGCTTCACAGCCATATACTTTTACAACATTTAAATTTTATTTGCCTTTGCTAATAAAAATAATTTGCCATAGAGACAGGAATGAAGACATATTTATCAATATAATGGGAAGGTATATTCTAGAAGTCCTTGGTGGATTGAAGGAAGAGGGAGGTATACAACTGAATGGGAAACAGACTTATATTGGTAGAGTATAGGTCCAAGAACACATATTTCAAATATCAAGGAATTTAAAAGGCTAAACCTGGCCCTTCATAGATAATTTACAGAGAAAATGCATTTTAAATAAAATTGTAGATAAAATTATATAAGCAAGTGTAATTTAGAATTTCAGTTGTTCATAGAAAGCAAGTTGACAGGTGAAGAAATACAGTAAGAAGTAAGCAAAGTTAACAATTACAAAATGAAAAAGTATTAGGGTTCAAAGTGAAACAGGGGTGATACCATTATAGGTCATTTTTGAGCCATGATACTCTTAATTTAGCTGCCTGGCAAAAACCTGTATAGATAAACACAAATTCCTAGTCACTCCAATTACAAAGTTAACATTATTCTCCTAAGAATTAGGCCAATTCTTAACAATGCCGCATTTGAGAAAACCCCGAACTGCTGAAGCATCTATTTAGAGAAAAAACAGTTTTAGTAAATACTGAAAATAAGTCACCACATATATATAGGTTTACTTTTCATTTTAATATGAATAGTGTTGGAACATTATGAATCTAAATCTTCTTTAAGGACCTCCCCCCAGTATCTCAATGTTCTAACACTAACCTCTTAATTAGTCACAATATTTCTTTATATTTCACCAACGTTATTCCCTTTTTTGTTTTGTCTAGAAATTTGGGGGTGGGGGATGGATCAATACACTGAGCAGAGCAAAAGAATATATACAAAAATACATCAGAGGTAATGACAAGACAAAAGTAAATCAGCAAGTGGAAGTAAATGCCCATTTATTTTAATACATAAGAATACCTACAAGGAAAGAATATTCTACAGGAAAAAAATATTCTACCATATGAGTATTTATGTAATTCAATAGTAATGAATTTTCACATAAACAATGTGGGACTTAAAAAAAAAGTAATGGTACTTTTAGACAACTCCCCAAACTATACTTAGTTAGGGCGCTGAAAAACACAGTAATGGGGTCCACCTGGAAGTTCTGAAAAACAAATGAGGATGCTAAATTTCTGGAACAACTCCATAGAAAAATCAATGAAAATGACTCAAGCCACATGGGGGAAAAAAACAAGACCTAAGAACTTAAAGTACTTTATACAGACTATGGAGGTTATAGGACTGGAAACCAAGTGTATTAAGAAATACACAGTTGGATCTAGGAAAATATTTATGTCGTCTAAAGAAAAAATAGAACTAAACTATGGCACATAACATTTTAATTAGGCACTAGATTATCTGTGGATCGTAAATACTGGAGTATGTTTAAGGCAAGTTGTAAGCACCTGTATTGCTTTTGCAGACCCTTAAGAAAATAAGCAGTTATCATTTTGGGTTGGGTCTGATCAAGTTTGTTAGAACTCCACGAATTAGGGGGTACATAAGTAAGGTTACTTTGAAAAGTCTATGTAAACCTTAAGCTCTCACTGGGCCTAATTTAAGAAACAGGCTTTCTTTATTTAAAGGGCAGTGTGAATCTGGGCACTGGTTAGAACATTTTGGATCCATTCATTTATCACTAAGAGTACTTCCATCTACCACAAAGTTAAAGGGGGAAAAAAAAAAAAAAAACAGTGTGAGTGTGCCAAGAATTAGTATTCAGTAATTGCAATGAAATTGTTATTATTTCTGAATTCAGTGGTGGCTTGCAATTTTGTCTAGCAACAATGATGTCAAGAGAACTTCTCAGTGACATTCTCTTACAAGTCAATGGCTTCTTTCTGATTTAATTTAGAGAGGTAGAAAATACGTGACCACTTCCATCATTCAGTTTTCTATCAGTATTACAACTAATAGCTGATCTAACATGAGACTATCAACACAGAAATAGACAAGGGTGATGAGGCACAGCCAGCTATAAATCCTTAAAAATATCACAAATAATATGCCCTTTATGTAATTGAGTTCTGTATCCCTCACATTTTCTCTTGAAATAAAAATGTCTGGTAAATTTGTCTGGCTATGTTCATTATACTGTTATGTGCCCTATGAGTCTCAGTCAAACCATGAAGATATTTTCACATATTTAAATATACTTTCATAAAGTATAATTCTAATAGCTCTACAAAGAGAATTGGTTTGTGTTTTTAAATTTTTGCTTGTACAAAAGGAACAGAACTTCTCATTACAAGTTATCTGTAAATTTAATGTTCACCTTTTTTCCTATTTTTACAGTGTGCCACATACAACAATTTCCCCCTATTTAGGTTTCTAGAATATTACAAGGATTTATTTTATTTTATTTGTAAAAGCAAAACCACTGTACTATCACCAGTGCAAATAAATAAAACTTCAATGACAGTTTACTTAGATACAACCATTAATAAATCTAGTCATGTCATAATGTGATTAAAGGTCTCTTTCCACTCCAGAGTATGAACTCTATGAAAACAATATTCAATTCTAAAATGTCCATCACTCTAAATCTCAAAATGTAAGTTGAGGAATTTTGAAAAACAGTTAAGAATAGTTCATAATTGTTATTTGTATATAATTTCTTTTAATTATTCTATATCCACTGTAGTGCAATTGTAACATTTTAGTTATCTGTATATAAAAAGAAAGCATGTACTGCACTCCTTAAATTGAATTATAAAGAAAATACTCTTAAAAATTCTTGCATTCTTGTACTGAAACGTGAACTTTTGGATGATCTTTTAAAATGGAGTGTCCTCCCTCACTTACCTACAGTGATGTATCATCAGGTTTCCAGTCTCCTCTTTAAAAGTTAGTAACTCAATCACAATTAAACACTTATTCCACTCAGTTTTGGGTAACAATGAAATAGTGGGGTTCTTAAGGAAGTACTGAATTGAACAAGGACTGAACCTGGGTCTCCTTAAGTAACAAAACTGGGAGGATGGGAGAGGGGAAGGAAAGAAGGAAAGAAAAAATGACTTTTAAAAAGCTTCTAAACTAAAATGAAATCTTAGGACCCTAATGATCATCATATACATAACTTTATACCCACTTTATTAATGGTATACACAAATAAATCCAAACTGTAAATTAACAGTATTAAACAAACACTACATTTTAAAATTCCAGTACACCGAGAATATACTTATCCATAACTCATAGTGACAGAAAAGATAAACAGGCCCCTTGACAACATAAAACATTTCCCAAGGTACCGCACGATGCAAGACTGAAGAGGAGAATATCTAAAAGCTCATCTTGGCTTCAGTGTTGACCTGTGACATAGACTTGCTATTAAACACACCCCTCCTGTCTCCGCGGCTGCCTAACCAAACTATTTGAGTTAGGAGAGCATGCAAAGAGGTGCCTTCCAGGCAAACTTTTGTTTTCTAAAAGTTAATCTCTCCAAATACTTCCAGTTGGAAAACGTCCACTTCAGCTACTTGCCACCAGGGCGTCACTTTCTCCCCTCGGCTTACCTGCTACTACTTAATTATTCTTCCAAATAGACTCTGGGCATGTTGCGGAGGTAGCTCTTTAAGCACTTCTGAATCCATGATGACTATATATGTACACATCTTACACACTCCCACAGGTCTCTCACACCCTTTTTCCCTCCGGCCAGTTCTCAGCACTCACCCAGGCCACGTCCGGAATGCCAGCCCACCTGGGAGCAAACAGTACTCGAGGAATAATCCTCAAGACCAAGAAACTGACTGGACTGCAACATGTGGTGAGAGAAAATGGGGGGGGGGGGGGAATAAGCATTACAGATAGCAGCTGTCCATTAAGTGGTTTAAATCTGTTGGTTAAAAAGCCGAATAAACAAATACACAGATGGGGTCTCGTTCCTTGGGGATTCCGGAGTCTGAGGAGCCAGTGTCCAGTTCGGCCTCCCTGGAGTCGTCCCTATGCAAAACTTGCACCGGTTGCGCTCTCAAAAGCCCCAGGCTCGCACGTGTCTTTACCCTCTGGTCCCTCCTAATCGGTGTCACCCCACGCGCCAGGTGCCCTGAGAGACTTACCTAAGAGATCTCAGAGTCTGAGGATAGTAGGGCAACTTCTCCTCCCTGCTCTAGACGGGCCCAAACGCCCTCAACAAGCGAGGGTCCACAACGACGCTCGCCCAGAGGTCGGGGTGTCGGGGCGCGTCCTGGCCTGCAGGGCGGGGAGACGCGCGCGGGAGGCACGCGGGCGGCGCGCCCGGCTACCCAGTGGGTCCTGCCGTGCAGCCGCCGCCGCACGTGAGCCGCGGCGAGCGCGAAGGGCCGTCGGGACACGAGCTCTGCCCGGGTTAAAGCCAACCCCCAGCTACCGACTGCCCTCCGCTCGCCAGGGGCCTCCACCGACTTACAGGTAAAAACCAAGCGAGAAGCCCTCCCTTTCTCCGCAAGGTGCCCGCGCCCCTCCCACATTCCCTCCCTAAAGAACCGGGAGGCGCGAGTTCACCCTAAACCTACGCCCAGAGCGAGGAGACCTTTCCAAAGCAGAGTAAAAGTAAGACTAGGACAGATCCCGGGTGAAGCGGGTCGTGCTGTGGACAGGGGAAAGAGCGTGATGGGGGCAGCAGTCAAGATGCACCATTATCCCGAAGCATCACTAGGGGCCAGGAGTTTCTTTACTGGAGAAACAGTTGTGTCCCCTCTCCGCCTCTAGTTCCCAGAAAAGTACTTCTTAAATGAACGCTGAAGCGCCTAACTTAGAGACGGACGAGCAGCATGCACTTGCCCAATTGAGTAAATAAAGGTCAGCAGTTGGATCAATAGTGTGCTTCCAACCGCCAGATGTTTTTACTGTTGTTTCTCCTCCCAGGGGGAAGGGGGGAAGGGAGGGGAAGGAAGAGACAACAAACAATAAAAATAAAAGAGTAAACAAACACACATCTGGTGTTTCGACACACATTTTCCTCCAGCCGCGGTCTCTCTGGACGAGGAAAAATTTTGCATATTCAAAACTAAAAATTAAACGTGAGCCAAAGGCAATCTCCCCTCTGTCGATTCTCCCTTCCCCCATCACAATGCAAAATGAAAAGGAACAACAAGTGGTGATGTTAGGTCCGGAAGGCGACCCCGACGCGGAGCCAAAATTTGACACATGTCACACCCGCCCCGCCGCACCAAGCGCAGCGGCTGGGGCTAAACTTTGCAGCCGCCGCCGCCGCCGCCGCCGCCGCCGCCGCCGCCGGAGGAGCGCGCAGTAGAGTAAAGTCGCAGCCCGGCCCGGCGTGGAGGTGGCTGGGACGGGGTGGGGTGCGGAGGTGCAGCGCGCCAGAGTGAGGGCGAAGAAACTTACCGCGACCTGGGACGCCTGGGCAGCGTCCCGGGAGGTGGCACCCGCGGCGCCGAGGCAGAAGCCCCCAAACAACACACCCACGAGCGAGTCCCGGCAGCTGCTGCCACGAGTGGGGGGCGCGCCCTGGGGGGGGCCGGAGGAAGCCGCAGCCAGCAGACGCGGCCGCCGCATAAATAACCGGGACGGGCGCTCGCGGGCGGGCTGCGGGTGGCGCGGGGCTCGAGCCGGGGCGCAGCGGCCGCCGCGGAGCTGCACGCGCCGGCGTGTCTCGCGCTTTCTCGGAGGCTCGCGCTGTCTCGCGCTGCCGCTCCCCCCACCCGGATCTGTGTGTGTGTCTGTATGTGTGTCTATGTGTGTGAGTGTGCGCTGGCGGGCGCGCGCACCCGGGCGCGCGCGCGTGTTGTTGGCAATGCAAACTGTACACACACTGCGCGCGGAGCCGCCTCTCCTCGGAGGGGCGGGGTGGGGGAAGGGACGCCTCGGAGGATTCTGAAGTACTGCCGGGCCACTTGTTTGTTTTGTTTCACTTTGCGTTGTTATTGTTGGTTGTTGTTGGTCCCCAAAGTGGTTTGGAACCAGCCGGTTAGAATGCCTGTCGCCCCCATCTACCTATCTCCCCCGGTCCCCCAACTTCTTTAGAGGAGGGGGAAACGCGGAGCAGAATATTGTTCAGCTTTGCAGTGGAGCCTCCTGGCTGACGTCAGGTCCACCTGCTATGTAAACAACTCGCTGGAGAACTTGTTTGTTCTGCGCCAGATCTTCCCCCACCCCCACCCTTCTCCCCACCTCCTGCTCCGCCTCCTCCCGCTCGGCCCAGACGGCGCGTCGAGGAAGGGGGTGGGGAGGGAGGAGAGAACAAAACCGTATGCTGTATTGGCAAAGCCGAGTTGTGTCTGCTGCTTCTTGGCAGTCCCCAAAGTACGTCCTCTCAGCAGACGGAGCTGCTGGCAAATGAAACAGGGGATTCCACGTGAAGTGCAGAAAGCCTCGAAGGGATCCAAAGCCCTCGGTGGCAGGGAGTTAAAAGTGCATGGTAGTGAGACAGGGAGACCCAAGCGTGCGTTAAAATGCTGATTGGCCTTTCTTTTCACGGTGTGCGCCTCCGCGGCCTGGGCTGGAGAGAGGCCGAGTGTCTTTCTCACTCTTCATTGTTGTCGTGGCTCCTGTCTCACTTGGGCCCAGGAGTTCTTGGGCTTCCTCGTGGTGGCTCCGTCTGGGTCACCGGCGTGGGGCTGGGCGGCGGGCCGGCCGGGGCGGAGCTTGAAAGGAAGGGGCCGCCGACCTGGGACTTTTAGGGTTTGAGGCTTTCGAGACGGGCCCTATCAGTGACTGAGGGTTGCCAAAGTACCCGGAATGAAAGGAAAGAAGAAACTGCCACAGCCCGCTCCGCGCGCACTTCAAAGCCAAGGCGCCGGCGCGGGGGATGCGCGGGCCCAGCCTCCACAGCACCCGGGTCCCAGCTCCCGTCCGTAGAGCACGACCCAGCTGGCCCACGCGGGACCAAGGGGATGACGAGGGAGAGACCGAGGGAGGACCAGACAGGCCTGGATGGGACGCGGGACCCGACTGGGGGATTCCTCCGTGTAGTCTCTTCCCCAAGCCCGCTCCCGGCAGGCGGTTCCTCCCCTCCGTCTCCCGCCAGTCGCTCCGCTGCCCGCTGGCTGCGCGACCCTCCACCCGCCGCCTTCTCGGCGAGCTGCTGCCTGAGCCCCGCCGCTCAGCTGACAATCAGTGGCAAAGCGTGGCGTTCCGAAAGGCGCTGAAACTTTCTTCCAAATAGCTGCAGCCGAGAGGCCATTGCGAATTAGAGCCTGGCCCCCGGCTTCTTCCCGGCCAACTTTAACATCTCCGGTGGCAGAAAGGGGGGAGGGTGGCTGGGGAGACGGGCGAGCAGCACTAAACTTCTGCCTTTGAGTCTTTCTTTTCCTCAAAGAGCAGCGCGCCCTTTCTCTAAAGGGCAGACGCGAGCTCACACACACACACTTGGCACCAACTCTTCCCTTCAGAACCCGCAGTTCTCCCGGGGAGGAAGCAGCCCTGGCACCCACATCTGTAAACACACCGTCAGCTTTTCTAGTGAAACCAATTAAGTCAATAAGCCAAGGGGCTGGTCGTGGGAAGACGGCCCCTGCCAGGAGCACGAGGAACGAGGTAGAGTTGAGCTTTGAATTGCGGTGCTTTCTGCGAGCTTTTAAACTCCAGGTAGTCCTTAAGTGCTCTGCTTATGAATTGTGTTCTCACTCTTTTTAAAACTGTCTTTTTCGAAATGCAGGCTGAATAGTGGACAAATAACCCAGATCTTTTTTCTTTTTTCTTTTTTTTTTTTTCTTCCCCAAGATGGGAGCAGGGAAAGAAGGAGAGAGCATTCTTTAAAATTAGGAAACGCCAGACCCAAATGGCCCTACCTCGCCCTTCTGAAAGATTGGGGATAATTTCATGTTAAGTAATCTGCGTCTGTGCTTCATTGGCAAACCTACATAAAAAGCGGATTCTATGAATTAACCTGAAACTATTTTGCAAAAGACAAGGAGCAAACGGTGTCGAAATCCTTGGAGAGCTGAGGATGTCTTTCCACAAGATTTGTGAAAAAAGGTAACAGAATAGTCAAGAGGTCTACAGAGTCCCACTTTCCCCCTTTCTTCTTCCTCCCCCGCAGACACCGACTCGATTTACTTCTCTGTCCAGGGGTCTGGAGGAAGTGAGTGGGAAAGGTTTATTAGAGAGGAGTCCGGGCCACTTGGAAGAGAAGTTCAAGTTCCCAACGAGGAGAAAGAGGGTTACGCTCCAAAGACTTGGAGAAGAGCGGGTTTAGTTAGCCTTTCTCTTTCCTGTACACAAAGACACGTTTTGGTGAAATTCGCCGCCTCTGACGTTTCTCTCCTGTGAATACAAATAGCCAGGAGCCAAGGGGTGCAAAAGGATATCTCAGTCCGAGGAGCACTTCTTTCTAAGTGGGCTGTGTCCCCTAGACACTCGTCTTTCTAAGCGGGGCTGAGCCCGCAGCCCCCGGATGCCCCCGCTTAACTTCGCCCCATTCTGTCCTCGCCTGCTGCCATTCCCCGGGCCACCAACCCTTCCCGCAGGGAAGGCGCCCAGGGAGTTGAGAAAGCAGGTCCTGCCAAGAGCCGCTGCCCCGGGCGGACCCCTAGCCCGCAGCCAATGGGCTGGGCCCGGGTTCGAGAGGTGAAAGTTCAGGCCCAGGGCTAGCGGCTCGCTGCCCCTCTGCGCTCGCCTCTCTCCCAGCCCCCGCCCCCGGCCACAGTGCAGACACAGCCCGGCTACCAGGGGCTGCCACGGTGGCACGTAGTTTGTTGATGGGTGGTCATAAAATATATTTATTTGCAATTCCTTTAACTCGCCCACCACCCCCGCCCCAGCATGGCCCGGAACACTGCGGGCTTTGTTCGCCTAGCTGCTGCTGGAGCCGGCCAGGGTTTAGCGCTCTGTGCTAACAGACTCCAAAAAAAGTTGAAGTGTAATAATAGGAAAACCGGGTTTCCGCAGCCGAGGAAAACGCTGAAAGGGCAAACAGCGAACGAATAGTTTTCTTTTGCACAAGTCACTGGTCAGCCCACTGGATCGTGGCAGCCTTGCAACGAAACACTGCCTAACAGAGAAAAGGGGAAAGCCAAATCCTGTCCCTGTAGTCGCCGCGCAGGGTCGCAGCCACAGCTCAAGCCTCCTTTGCAGCACGTGGGGCTGCAAAAGTCATTTAGAAAGGTTCCAGGGGAAAGTTACACGGGGCTACCGGGTACCTGGGGAGTTTCACCAACTGGACCTCGAAGTCTCTCACGAAAATTTATTTGATTGCAAGTTCCTTTTACGATGAAACCGCAAATCAACAAATTCCAAGCCCCTGCTCTGGGACGGTCGAGGCGAAAGATAAATTCGTTTGAGATGGTCTCTGCGAGCGCATCTTGCGCGAAATAACCCACCTCAACTGAAACTAACCAAGGCCAGGATGAAGGAAAGCAACGTACGCGAGTGACACGTATCAGAAATGTCGGTTTCATGCTTCCCGGAGCGGACTGCTTCAATTTGTAGCCATTTGTTACAAAATAGAATTATTCATACACGTAGGGCTACTTTCTCCCAAACTTTCAGTTAAACAACAATTACAGGTTTGTTTTGGTTTTGTGTTTTCTTCAGAGCCATTTCACTGGGGTCAATTGTGACTGATACTTAAATTTGACTGACTTGAAAGATGGCTGGGAGAAAGGGTAAGGGGCAGGTTGTTATTAAATTATATTTTTCTTGCTAGAGATACCGTCTTCAAAGTTGTACTACTCACTTCAAATAGCTTGTGACAAAAGTCTTCAAATGCAAGGTGAAATATGTTCCCTTTTCCACCTAAGAACGGGCACCTATCAGGTTCCTACTTTTCCCCGTCCTCTACAGTTTTTCTGAAGATGAGCAAATAAACAGACTCCCCTTAGACATTCCGCTATCACCACTCTCCTCCCTGACACATTTTAGGAAAGAGAGAAAATTCTAGTTTCACGGAAGTCAAATCAAGGGTAATCTATGTTACAAAGTCAAATTGAATGTTGGTGGAGTTACACCACCATCTGTCGTTAAGCTTCGGGACTACAAAATTTGGGGCCTATAATAAATCTTAATGAGCTTTCCCAACTTTTTGTTTGTTTGTTTGAAATCACAAACTATACTTTTCGTTTGTATTTTTATAACATGTACCCTAAATTTGCCTGAGTCCTAAAGCAACACATAGGCGTTCATGAATTCATGCTGCTACCCAGCTTCTCCAGTCATCTCATCGTCAGAAAAAAATAAATACCCCACTTCTGCCAGCTTCCAGATAAAGCCTTTAGAAATCAACAGTGGGACTGCAGACTTCCATTACCCCTCCCCTTCCCTTGCTTCTAGCAGGCTACTGATAGAAAGAGCCTCTGCTATAAGGGCCACCCATGTCCTGGAGCCAATAATAGACTTCTAATTCTCTCATGAATTTAACCCCATCCTTTGTTAGTATATCTAATCTTGAAACCCATAAACACAGCATATCTCTGCTAAGAGGTCGGCTGTGTCTTTAAAAATTGCTTGAAAGACAGTTAATGTCAGGTTCCAGTTCTGGTTGATATCACTGCAGAGACAAAGATCAATTGCTCTGGCATAAGATCATGCCAAGGAAGGCTTTATCCAAATGAATATAGAAAAAAAGACAACTACTGGATAAAGAATTCTAATGCTCACCCAAAAGCCTCCATCAAGCAATGAGAACTCCATTTTTTTTTTCACACAACACTGTGGTGGCACAGTATATATACATTAGACCTATTTTTTTTTAATGATCTCAAAATATCTCGCCCCTCTCTGTGTTAGAGACTTGACTACCAAATTTCTATTTTCCAGAAAATAATTACTTTTTTAAAAATGTAACAGCTTGCTTATGTTGGTATGCATTCCCTGGAAATAGTAATATTAAGTAGAATCATACTAAATTATCTACATTTGAGCAACTTTGACCACACAAATCACAATTTCACATGATTCAAATTCATAGGAACTAGATTTTTCTGAGAAGTGGTCTATCACTGTAAGAATAAGTATAGCTAAATTGTTAAATCCCTGATGTTTACTTCCTGACACATTGACTTAAATATGTTGAATTGCTTGGTGCAAGAGCCCTTTGCTTGATGATGTTTCTACTATTACATTAGTTTTAGAGTTTGTATGTCTCTGGATAGCAATGAAATTTTGGAGCTGAAGGAAACTTCAGAATACTCTAGTCCAGTCCCTTCATTTGAAAAATCACAAAGCAAAGATCCAGACATGACAGCAAGATTATACCCCTCATTAGTAAATCTGGTAATTATTATTGAACTATTTCATATTTCTAGACATATAATAATCCTCCTTCCTCATACTCCACAAAAGGCATTTTTGTCACACCATCCCCCCCACCCCCTGCCCCATCTCTTTACATTTTCTTCACATCCATCGAAACCGATACGGCTCATTGATGGCAATACCTTTGGATGTCAGTACAGTATTAAAGATGGTTAACTGTCATGTCATGTCCACTGTAATACACAGGAGGAAAAAAAAAGTCTGATGACTTGTTTCTCTTGAAAGTCAATTAAAGTCTGCAAGATTTCTTCAATAGTGTAAAGAGGTTCATCACTGTTGATTGCAAGTGTTCATTATAGAAAAACTGATGGCAAGAGGTGCTAACACAAACCACGGTTTATGATGTTTTTCAGGGTTAATGATCTTCAGGGACTCCTAGGGGGCGAAACCCATAATCTCAGTAGCAGCTTGTCTTCACTACACTCCAGAAATAAAGGCTAACATGAGGCTGTGAGAAAAATACAACATTGATTTTTTTTAAGCTATGAGCAAAAACGAACTATATCAGGATCCTGCATCGGTGTAGATTTTTATTTTGGTTTAATAACCATAGGGCTGTAGTAACCATAGTCGTTTACCCAAAAGATGTATTGAAGTGGTTAATTGTAACAAATCATATAAAAGTTCAGTTGTTCGCCATCTCCCTCTCCCCCTTCTCCTTCTCCCTCTTCTCCTTCTGTGTCTCTTTCTCCTCCTTTTCCTTCTACTTTTTCCTCCCTCTGCCATCATCTATTACCACCCTCACAATGAAAACTTCCAAACTTCCCCACAGATACTCATCTCCTAAGCTCCAGATGTGTTGAATCAATTGCCTGTTGATAGCACCATATGAATTGTGAAAACGTACCACTTGCCCTCTTTTCTCCTTGGGCAGCTACTCCTCATGCCGCCTGGTTAACAGTTAGTAGTCCCTCAATCCAACCAGTTACTGAAGCCAAAAGACCCAAGTCACATGTGCTACCTCCTCTGTCTTCTCACAATTCAAGCAGCATTAGGTTTTGTTCACTGTTACTATTTCCTCTCCCATTCTCTTCTTCCATCTATCCCAGTGGTGTTGCCTCACTTCAAGAGTTCATCACTTCTCTCCTGGTCATTCTGGATAACTTTCTAATCACCTTCCGTACTTTCGGTTTCTTTTTGTTCTACGTCATCCTCCTCTCTGCTTTCTAGAACACGTCTGAAACACGTGTGAATTATACCAAGCTTCCCTTGATGGCCAGTGGAGTTGAATCTCAAGTTCTATAGTCCAATAGGACAAATATGGCTAACAAACACGAGGTATTTAATCATCTTCTTTGGAATGAATGAATGAATGTCATGTCCCAGACAGATGTATTTTAGATGTGAAATATTTTCTCTCAGAATATATATATATATATGTATATATATATATATACACACACATATATATATATATATATATACATATATATATATATAAATAAAGATATATTTTTAGCTGTGTATCATTTTCAGCAGATCTGTAAGTCTGTTTTGTACCCAATCATCTGGCTAAAATAGTTGTAACTGAAGATTTTCATTATTTTTTCATATGAAAGAACTTAGCAGATAGATATAAAAGTATGTTCAATCTGGCATTCCTATTCCCAACTGCATTATTTAATGGATCAACAAATATTTATATACTAAGCACTGTGGTAGGTATTCTGAGAATTAAAGATGTATAAGATTAGGTCCCTGCCCAGAACGTACCCTCTAGTGAGAACTAGAAGATATATAAGTGGATTATTTCAATAAAACATGAATTTCAATACAGCCTAAGATAGAGGTATATCCAGGATACAGTGAGACCAGGGAAAATATTTCTTGAGGCTACACTAACAAGTTATGCAGCCCTATGTTTTCGTGTGTTTGTGATGATAGCTTTAAAAAATAAATCTAAGAATACATCTTTTATTTTTTAAAGTTTTTATTTAAATTCCAGTTAGTTAACATACAGTGTAATATTCGTTTCAGGTGTACAATATAGTGATTCAACACTTCTATACATCACCTCGTGCTCATCACAAGGGCTCTCCTTAATCCTGATCACATGTTTAACTCATGCCTGCACCCATGTCCCCTCTGGTAACCATCAGTTTGTTCTCTATAGTTGAGAGTCTGTTTCTTGGTTTACCCTCCCCACCTCATCTTTTAACCAAATGTTTAAATTTTCCAAACAGCAGCCTCAGAAAACTTATAACCTTTGAGCAAAAGCACAAAGTTGTGGTAAAAACAGTTATACCAAGGACAATGGTGGGTTTAAGGACTGTGAGGAAGTATGAGACAGTTCCCTGAATTATCTCAAAAGTACAGAATGCACATTTATAAAAAGATTACTTCTAATTTGTCCTGATTTTACCACAGGAAAATACTTTCATAATAGGCAAGAACTGAAAAGAAAGTAAGAGAACATTTTAAAATGTTCTCAGTTTAGGGAGAGATTCGCATGTTTTTGTTTGTTTTGTTTTGTTCTTTTCCCTCAGCATCCTTTCTGGCTCTCAACTGAGGAAAGCAGTTATCCTGGCCCCATGGGGTCCCCTAGGGACAGTCATAGGATATTGCATTCTCCAATTTTTCCCCCATGTCAATCACCTTTTTCTGTCCCATCAAGGCATGCTGGTCCCCTGCTATCCCTCCCTTGTTAACACCACCCCGAGTTCAGTAAATATAGCAGTAGGCCATACTTTCTCAGTTACATATTACCTCCTCTCTAAGTTCTTTCCTCCCTCTTCTGCTTCTTTTTCATTTAACTTACAAAAATGTTTCTCACTAATTTTGTGCCTCTCTCTTTTTCTGTCTCCCATTCTTCCCAGAAAACACACACACATGCACACAATCATTGTTGCTATGTTTAAGAGCAGAGCTAGTAATGTAAGAAATGAAGAAACATGGAAATGAACATGAAAATAGGAAAAAAATTAAAAATTAGTCCTATTAGCTTTTAAAACCTTCAGGTCCCCAGATAAAGGAGCAGTGAAATACTCTTATACCCCTCTGTGAGTTAAATTGATACGATTCAATTGGAAAGCAATTTGGCAACTTGTGTTACAGCTTTTTAAATTAGTCCCTTAGCTAGACTGCAATCCAAAAGAAATTATCTAAAATGCAGATGGAAAAGCTTCATGCAAAAGCTGTTTATCATAGAATTATTTACAATAGTGCATATATGGAAGTGATTATAGTCAACAATATATAATATAGCCTAACCACTAAAATATTATTATAGGATGTTTTAATAACATATAAACTGCTTTTGTTATACGGTGGAAAAATAGTATATAAAAATGTATCAAAAAAAAAAAAACAAGACTAGGAAGAAATGTACCATTGTGATATCCCCCAAACTGGCCCATAATCATCTCTACTTCCTGGTAGCCGCATCCTTGTGCAGTCCCCTCCCACATTGTTCCAGGCTCCATCTATATGGCAGAGGTGATGGTATGTCACTTCTGAGCTTAGGTTATAAAAGATTGTGTGACTTCTGTCTAGGGTTTTGGATCTGTCTCTTAGATCACTCGCTCAGGCAAGCTGCCATATTCTGAGCAGCTCTGTGGAGAGGCCAACATGGTGAGGAAGTGCTGTCTCCGGGCAACAGCCGGGGAAGAACTAAGGACTGCCAACAACCATGTGAGTGAACTTGGAAACAAATCCTCTTTTTCCCAATTGAGTCTTCTTATGATGACTGCACCCTGGCCATCAGCTTGATTCCTACATCATGAGAGAATCTGAGCAACAACCACTCAGCAGACCAATTCTGGGTTTCTGACCTTCAGAAACTATGAACTAAAATATGTGTGTTAAATTAAAGCTGTTAAGTTTTTTTTTTCTTTTTTTGGCGGGGGGTGTAATTTGTTACACAGCAATGGATAACTGTAAAAACATGATAAAAAAGGTTATATTTAAGTAGCTTAATTTCAGGTGATATTTTTTTCCCTTTCCTCTTGTATTTTCAAATCCTCTGCAATAAAGGTTTATTGTAATTGGATAAAATTAAATAATTTATTAAACAACTATTTTAAATTCTGTATTTGAAAAGACAGTGCCCTAGAGTGCTTTTTAGAATTGCCGCAAATTTAGTACCACCTCCCCCACCGATCGACATCCTCTAATAAAACTGGATTTATTTCAAGCATAACTTAAATACAAAATTATATTTCAACTTTACTTTTTAAAATTTACCTAGAAAAGTGGTGTTCCACATTTTTTTAATACAAATAAACAACATAGACACATATGACATGTGCATTTCATGAACTAGCAGGGTATCTGAACACCATTTACAACATTGTTTCTGAGAAGAGCCGATTCCAAGTTTAGACAAATCACTTGCAAACATACTGTATTGTAACGCAGCATCTTCCTATATAGGCCATTCAAGAACTCATATAGGTAAAAGGCCTTTTCTTCCTTGATTATATATAACAGGAAAGCTTAAATGATTTTGTCTTAAGTGAAATAAGTGAAGTGAATAAAACAAACTGTGAACTGATAAAGTAAAACTAGATTCTCACTTTATATTTAATCATAAGAAACAACCATTGTCTCTTGAGGTTTTCCTAATTAGGTTATAGCACAGTTACAGTAGTTGAGTAGAGAAGGTCAAAGCAAGTTCCAAATTAGTTTAGCAAAAATTAGCAAGTCAATAAGTGTGTTTTTCTCAAATTACAGTAAACATGCTAAAACAAACAGATTGCCTAATCTGTTAATAATAATGCCTTCTGTCTTCATATTATAAAAACCCAAAACATTGATTTTATGCTGAGTTGATTAAAAAATTAAGTCATGAAAAACCATAGAAAACCATTTCTGGATCCTGATAATAGTTTTTGTATAATCAATTTTTATAATATCTAATTGCCTTGTGAATTTCAAGTTGGTAAAATAAAATAGATATATAAAATAATTTTCATAACATAAAATATATTGTGAGTATGTTAATTATTTAGATTTTTCAGGTTATATTTCTAAGTAACTGTGAACACCAAGTGCATTGTAGAGTTTACTTCAGGAAACTTATATAGAATATTATCATTGAGTTCATGATCATAAATAAATATGGTTCCTCTCATAAGAATATATTGTATGTACTAGACAGATAAATTTCTGCTAAAGTAAGATTTCATTTCCCTATCCAAAGATTCTCACATTTTCTGACTTATTTTTTGAAGTTAAAAAATCTTTTCATTACTTCTATGATCCTTTGTCCATAGTGTTGTTGATTCATCTTCTATAACAATCCTCTTTTCCACCTCCTCACTAAATTCTGTGAATCAGGATCAAAGACAAAGATGTCTGAACTGGTGAAAGAAATGTATGATATTTTAACCAATTGAAGAAAACTCATTGATACCTTCCATGGTTTTTTCAAATAACTAGGTCATTAAGGATCATAAATCATAAAGTATCTTTCCTAGAAAAAAAATTGAATATATGTTAAGCAAAAATCCATGTTCGTTAGTCCCTGATCCTATATGCAATCAAGTTCAGGTAATTTATTTTTAGATAAGAGATACGAAAACTCTATGTTGGGACATAATAATATTGGAGAAAAGACACTCTAAAATGAACCACTGAAGGCAATTTGACCTCTAAAATATGGTATTAAGATGAGCTCTACCTCGCAGATTTTAGCAGGAAAATGTGGTGAACAAATGTAAGACTTTCAAAGGAAAGGAAGTTCATACAGCTGTTTGACTGTGAAAATTAGATAACCTGCGGTCATAAAACATAGACCCTTTTACTTCCTGAATCCAACTCAGTTCAATTCCAACAAATATTTATTGGGCCCATGTAATTTGTCTGTCAATATTTAATATCATAGAATCATAATCTTTAGGTTAGATGTAGGCTTAGAGGACACCTAATCCAAGATTTGTCCTGAAGAATTTGGGTATGGATTTTTGTTATGAAAGTAGTATTTCTTGGAGTCTTTTCATCAAGAGTAGTCAGGAAATAGGGTCCAGAGGTGACTGGCTACCCAAGCTGTTTCCAAAAATTCTTGCATTTCAGAGTAAATGTCCTCAGTGCTTTTCTTGACTGAGTATTAAGCAGTTCACCTCTAGAAATTTGTAACTTAAACTGAAGCCAGACATACCTTGGAAGATGCCCTTTCTGCTTCCCCCTCCACTGCACCATCCTTTACACTGATTTTCTAAGGACAAGCCTTAGTTCTGCCATAATCAAGTTCATCAAGGATTCAATGCCTCAGAAAGATGCCTGCAATATCAAGAGCTAACTCAGCTGAAAGAGAAAACAGAGCTGAGCACACTTACCGGAACAGGCTTACCGGTCCGATCCTGTTCTACGGCAGAACCTCAGGAAGAGCTTCCTTGAGAATATCCTGGGCTGCGGAGGTGTTACCTTATTACCTTGTTCCTTCTAAAGCAGTGCATGCCTTTTCCTAGGGCAGGCCCTGGCAAGAGCAGATCATCTTCAGGTGAATATATAGGACAACTAGATACACTTGTTTCTCCACACATACCTTAGCCATTAAGCAGATGAAGTTTATGAGGCTTGCAAGAAGCATGCTTTTGTGTGGATATTTGGTGGAGCAGGCTCAATTAAAAATGTTTCAGGTGAATCCTGTCTTTACCATTCGTATAACAGAATAGGTGTCACTATTACTTTGCCAACTATGGACCGACATTTCTAAAATGCAAACTGAAAAAAAAAAAGCATGTGAGAAGAGACATGATTGACCATATTCATTCTTGAATATTGTTTTTTGGGTAATGATGATATAAACAAAAATAATTTGACTGTGAAAAATGGTTCACCTTAATTAGAGAGATGTGAGATTACCATATGATCACTATAAAAAATTACTGAAAAAAGTATTCATCAATTGATTTGATGTGGAAATTTTTCAAATCACACAAGGAAAGTATATTACTAATATATTTTTTCTTGTGTGTATTATGACATTTTCTATGGTAAAACAAATATATTTTCAGTTTTTAATTACTGATTCTGGTTTTGGTAGTTTTCTGATTTTCAAAAAGATAATAAACTTACGGGTGTTGAGTTTATTAATGCTTAAATGATAACACAGTTATTTTTGATAATATTTATATAAAGTAACCTGGTTACTTATTAGATTAGTCCTTTTTAGTCTAGGTTTAAATTGTTTTATTTATTTACAAAGTAAACATTCGAAAAGTACCCAGAAAAGGGAAGAGAGTTATTACTTGAAACAAGTTTAGTTTATATTGCTTTATAAAGTAATATATTACTAAAGTAATATAAACTAAACTGATAGCTTATTATGTAAAACAAAAATAAATTTGTAAATTGTACTTCATCAAAACTTTAAAAAAACTTTTTCTCTGTGAAATACCCTGTTAAAAAAGGATGAAAAATTCAAGCTATGGACTAGGAGGAAATCTTGGCAAGCCACATATGTGAAAAAAAGATCTGTGTCTGGAGCATATACTCTCAAAACTTAAGAATTAAAAAAAAAAAAGAAAGAAAACAATTCAATTAGAAAATTGGCAAAAGACATGAGACATGAATCAAAGAGGATACACAAATGGTAAATAAACACATGAAAAGATGTTTAACATCCCTAGTTACTACACACCTATTAGAACTGATAACATTTAAAAAAAAATCGTGGCAATGTCAAATCCTGGCAAGGATGTGGAGAAACGCTCTCTCATACATTGCTGGTGGGAATGTAAAATGGTATAGCCACTTTGGAAAAGAATGTGGCAGTTTCTTAAAAAAAAAAAAAAAATGAAACATACACTAATATAACCCAGCAATTGCAATACTGGGCATTTATCCCAGAGAAATGAAAATTTAGTTCCACCAAATACCTATCCAAGAACTTTCATAGAAGTTTTATTTGTAATATTCTAAAACTTGAAACAACCAAAATATCCATCAACAGCTGAGTGGTTCAACAAACTGTTTTGCATCCACACCATGGATTACACTGCTAAAAAGGAATGAATAATTGATACACAAAATACTTTGGTTGGATCAAGGGCATTAAGCTGAGTGCAAAACGTCAAACTCAAAGGTCACACAGTATATGACTCCATGTATATAACATTCCCAAAATAACCAAATTGTGGAGATAAGGAACAGAATAGCGGTTCCTAGGATTAGGACCCTGGGTGAGAGGAGTTGGTGTGACCAAGGGGGTAGCCTGAGAGATCATTGTTGTGATGGAATAGTTCTGGATCTTGATTGTTGTGCTGGATACACAAACATATACATGATAAAATGTCATGGAACTGTACAGACTCGTTGTACACAAGCCAATGTCCGTTTCCTTCTTTTAATGTTAAACTATGGTTTGTAATATGTAACCATTGTGGGGAACTGGATGAAGAGTACATAGAACCTCTCTGTGGCATTTTTTTTAGAGTTTATTTATTTTGAGAGAGAGAGAGCGAGCGAGCGAGCAGAGGAGGGGCAGAAGAAGGAAAGAGAGGGAGAAAGAGAAGCCCAAGCAGGCTCCACACTGTCAGCGCAGAGCCCAACGTGGGGCTCGAACTCACCACGAACCCATGAGATCATGACCGGAGCTAAAACCAAGAGTCTGACATTTAACCAACTGAGGTATATCTGTAGTATTTTTTAATATTCCTGTAGTCATATAATTCTTTTAAATTTAAAAGTTGAAAAAATATGTGCACCTGACATAGAAAGCCCAGACTTACAAGAAGAGATAATGGGTTGTCCTGGCACATACTGCAAAGGTCTATTTATGTCCCTGGATAGTTTTTAAGAAAAAAAATCCTCTTCTTTTTTTATTTAACATAGTTAAGCTTATTTCATAATGTCTAAGCAAATTACAGGTTAGATTGTCTTGTTCTAGGACTTCGTATGAATTGACTCACATACATGTGTCTTTTATGCCTGGCTTTTTTTTTGCTAGCATAATGATTTTAAGTGCATCCATGTTGTATGTATCAATAGTCCATTCTTTTCTGTTGTTGAATGGTATTCTACTGAACAGGTGTACTACTGTTTCTGACTCATTCACTTATCTATGACTTTTTGGGTTGCTTCCAATTTGGGGATGTTAGGGCTGTCTGAATTTTTCATTTTTCAAACAGTTGTGCATATGTTACATTATAAAAATCAAAACAAAAAACTGCCAGGAGCAACAATTGTAATAACAAACCCCAAAGCAAAAAGAGAACTCTTGCGTCATTCAGGAATTCTTTTGCTTTTAAGCAATAGCATATTCGAACAACAGTGGTTTAAAACATAAGAACATTTATTGTGCCTCAAGAAATCTGCAGATGCATGCTTGCAGGGTTGGTCCAGGAGCTTAAACATGCTATCTGTGACCCAGATTATTTTTATTTTTTGTCTATCACCGTTGGTGTAATTCTTCTCTTTGTATTTGCGACCTGATGCTTGCAAGATTTTCTGCAAAATTCCAGGTCTTATGTTCAAAGCAAGAAAAGGGGGTGGGGGTGGGGTGGGACAGTTTCAGAATGTTCTCTCCTCTGCCTTTTTATGAGAAAAAAAAAAGCTTTGCCGAAAGCTCCCCAGCAGACTTCCCCTCATGTCTCACTGCTCTGAACTATGCCACCACTAGCTCAAGAACAGCTGGGAAAGAGGCAAAATTTTAATGACTGGCTTCCCTGAAACAATCACATTTCATCACTTGGGGCTGAGTCCATTGCCAAGTGAGACAAATTAGGGTTCTGTTAGAAAAGAGATTAGAGGGAATGGCTGATATATTGGAAACGAAGAGTGTTTGCCACAATACCTTCCCTTGATCTTATTAATTTCTATTTCTTTCTCATTTGAGGTCTCTTTTAACTTCTATCCTCTCAAGAATTTTTGAAGAAGTGCACTTTCCAAAGGCACTGTTACCAGTATGGGCTATGTTACGAGCATATGACGAATTTTTATTCATTTGTTTGTTTTAAAAGAGACTGTAGATGAACAAAAGTCTACATTTTTGGCAAAATATAATTCATTTTTTTCCCTCTAATTTTGATGTCTTGTCCATATTGAAGAGATGCTCTAGAAATACAGATTCCATCCCAACTTTACCGTGTCCCAGGAATAAATGCTCCCAATCCTCAGTTCAACTTTTCCATACTTTTTAGACCATCCATTCTTGATATAACTCAAAATATTATATTTAATATATACCAGCTGTATAAGAGTAACCTTGAATTTAAGATATGATAGACTAAAGAGAAAAGCTTTTATCACTTCCTATGTACATTTTCATCAACTCATATGGTACACATCTGGGCCTTTGATAGCTACGTGTTAAAAAAAAAACCTGATAGACTCAAAATTAATTTTAAAGTCCTGTGTTTTTCTTGATTCTAGTCATTTTAAAAGATAAATATTGTTAACATAATCATAAAGCTACCTATGAAAGTAATTTGAAGATAGTGATATAGGCACATTCTTAGTATCTAAATGTTATAACGTTAAAAAAAATCTTATTGAAAGAGAAGACAGAAAGAAACTAACAACTATTGAACACTTAAGATATTCCAAGCAATAAGCTTGGTGCTTTTACAATACCTTTGATTTAGTCTTTCCCAAATATCTGTGAACTAGATCTTATTTGCCATTTCCAAATGAGAAAACTAAGGCTCAGGGAAGTTAAGTAATTTGTCTTAGGTCACATTAAAAAATAAATTCAGTTCTATGGATTTATTATCCAGGTTTTAAAAACTAATAAAGGGTGGGCAACCAACCAACCTAACATCTCAGAGAAGCCCATCAAGGCAAACATTGATAATAGCAGAGAACTCTTTATTTATGTTGGGCAAATGAAAAATAGAATTTAGGAAACCCAAGAAAAATAAAATTCAAATGTGAACTATGTCTCCTACCTTGTCATTTATTGCCATCATTAGTAAGAAGTTTCTAGTGATCTAGTCTCTACCAGTGTTCACTTTTATTCCACTGAAGGCACATGCCAGGTGGATTTAGAAAGGTTTAATTGAAGAATATTCGTTAAATAATCAGACAATTAATTAAAATGGGCAGGAAAAACACAGAGTACCAGGATAGCAATGTGAAAAAATCACGGAATTTTGAATCCAGTGAAAATGTAAAACAAATCTAAAACAAAAATGTCATATAATTTGGGCAGAGGAAGCACTTGAAGAAGAATCATCAAAAGATTTAACCCCAGTGAATTTTATGAGACACTGTCAGGCAAAAAGGAACTGTGATAAAAGAAGAGACAATAAGAGTAAGAAAAAGGGTGAAGGGGAGTGAGAGTATATGTTGAAAAAAAAAGAATAAAGGGACTGGGCTGTGTGTATAATAATGGAAAAATGAGACTTTTTCCTTACAGATGGTGATCAGTGGCCAGAGCCTTGAACACAAAGAAAAGAAGTGATGATGCAATTATAAAAAGAAAGTTACTGGATAGATGAGAAAGCCTGACTATGGTCCCAGTAACAGGAGGGCAAAGCCACCTGGGCAGAGGCCTGTGCCCCAGTATATAGCCCAGGAACAGGTCTGTGCCTTGCAAATTGAACAGCAAGTAACCTCTGGGCAGAAGTCAGTGTGTGTGTGTGTGTGTGTGTGTGTGTGTGTGGGTGTGTGTTTGCATTTTGGAGGATAACGGCATCTTAAGGCATAAAAGAAATAGGACACATTTTCCTGAAACCTTCATTTTATCATCTGGTAAAAAAAACTGAAATATAATTGCTAATCGTCCTATGCTTTAGGTTGTCAAATTTAGGTGAATTTTTAAAGATAAATTACTTTTCCGGGCTTTACTGATGTATGATTGGCATATAACATTATGTAAGTTTAAGGTGTTCAAAGAGTTGATTTGGTACACTTGTATATTGCAAAATGATAATCAACATAAGGTTATTTAAAATTTCCATCATCTCACATAATTATAATTTATTATTTGTGATGAGAACATTTAAAATTTACTCTCTTAGAAACTTTCAAATACATAATAGGATATTATTAACTATAGTTGCTGTGCTGTGTATTACATCCCTGTGACTTATTTATTTTATCTCTGGTGGTTTGTACCTTTTGACCTATTTTACCCATTTTCCCACCCTGGTAACCACCAATCTGTGCTCTGTATCTCTGATCATCCCTTGATTGATGCTTAGGATGTTTCCTTATCCTGGCTATTGTAAATAATGCTGCATTGAACAAGGCAGTGCATGTATCTTTTCAAGTTAGTGTGTCATTTCCTTTGGGTAAATATCCAAAAGTATAATTGCTGGGTCATATGGTAGTTCCATTTTGTCTACCATAAAGGTTGCTCTGGGTTACACTCCCACCAACAGTGCACAAACGTTCCTTTTTCTCCACATCCTTACCGATACTTGTTATTTCTTATGTTTTGGACATTTTCACAATATTAATTCTTCTGATCCACGAACACAGGACATCTTTCCATTTGTGTCTTCAATTTCTTTTATCAACATCTTATGGTTCTTAGCGTCCAGATCTTTCATCTCCTTGATTAAATTTATTTCTAAGTATTTTAATGCTAAGGTGAATGGAATTGCACAAAGTAATATGTGTGCTGTAGTAATGGAAAGGTTTGAGATCTGGGGAACAACATGCATCCATCCTTCCATCCATTTGTTCATCTGACACATACTTTTGTGACTGAAAACAAATATGATCTCACACATAAGATATTGATTTATATGATACATATTAAAACCCAAATAGGTTGGGAAGGAATCGCTATCATGTTCAAAATTTTCCTATAGCTCTGCATAGATGCAGAATGAAATCTAAAATCTTCTGCTCATCCCAAAAGGCCATTGTGTCTGCTGCTTCCACCTCTGGTCTCAGTTTGCCTTTTTCTAAACCTTGTCCTTTCTTTCTACCTCCACACCCAGATTTCACTCTTCAACATTACTGTCCTGCAGTTCCCAGAATTTGCCATGTGTATGGTGTATCCTTTGCCTAGATTGCACTCCCTCCTTGCTAACCTGGGGGCAGGTTTGATTACTCCTCCCAAGCCCCCACTGCACTTTGTTTATACTTATTAAGGAAAATATCTTCGTGTATTTTTCTGAATAGTTCTCATTAGATTCTAAGCTCCTTTAAAGCAAGGACCAATTCTTTTGTTTCTCTAGAGGCCACACAGATTGTGTATCGTATATGGACAGGACCTAATAAATATGTATTGAATAAATGCATTTTAATAAATGAATGAGGCCATTTAATACTGTATCGGGTTATAAACATAGTAGAAAATTTATTAAATGAAACCTATTGCAGAAGAAAAAAGGCCACAATTCATTGAAGACATGTGCTGAAAGAAAAGGATTTAGGTTAAGAAGAAAATTACATAAGGATTAATCATATGCCACATTTCGGTCCAGAATGTTTTAAAGAATGTTAAAAAATATTTAAAGCAGCAGAATTTTTCCTTCAAATCAAATCCCACTGAGGAGTGTAAACAAATGAGAAAAAACTATAAAAGTTTCTTCAAATGCATGTAGGCGAGGTAGTTTTAGGGTTCCAAGAGCTTTTTTCCTGGGGAAAGCAAATGAGAAATGCACTGTCAAAGGCACAAAATATTAAGATCTTACTTACATGGGACTTTTCAGTTTATAAATTGCTTTGACATTGTGTTTTCTGAGCCTCACAACAACATTGCTGAAGTTGGCAGGCAGAGGAGATACTATCCCAATTAACTAAATCAAAGCAGACTTAAGGGACTTGTCCAAGTCTTGCCAAGAATTGCGCTCACTGATGTTATATATATTGTAGCTACTCATCAAAACCAGATCCTAGGACTCCACATATAACTTATCTTCTGGCATAGAATTGCCATTTGAATGGACAAACATGCATGCACACATAAATGTCATAAATGTCATTATAACCCTGGAAAGCTCCCAATGAAGTCCCTCAAGCATAATTGTATATCCTCTGGGTTTCCAGCTCTTTTTTTCTTTGCTCTACCGGTACAGAGTATGCTCAGACAAAATTCTAGAAGAGCGACTGCTTCCTAGCCTTGTTGACTCCAGGCTACGCCATGAATCTTTATGCTGGTGGGTTTTTTTGTTTGTTTGGTTTGGTTTTTTTGGTAAGTTCTATACAGGCCAAATACCCCTATATAAATGCCTCAATGTGATCTTTTACTTAGGATTTTAAAGTCACCGATCTCACAATGTACCATGAAAATTTCATACATTTATCATAAATAATCACAAAAAATAAAGAATTCTGAGGAGGTAAAGCCAACTGTACAATTAGAGGGCACTGTTTCCAAGGCTACCTTCATTTCTAACACCAAATATATGATCAGTGTGTTCCCAATGTCGCTCTCAGTTTTTTTCAAAGTTTATTTATTTTTGAGAGAGAGAGAGTGCAAGTGGGGGAGGGACAGAGAGAGAGAGAGAGAGAAAGAAAGAAAGAAAGAAAGAAAGAAAGAGGGAGGGAGGGGGAGAGAGAGAGAATCCCAAGCAAGCTCTGCACAGTGTAGCGCCCCATATGGGGCTTGAACTCACGAACAACAAGATCATGACCTGAGCCCAAGTTGGACACTTAACTGACAGAGCCACCCGGGCACCCCTCAGTTTTGATAATTCACTAGAAGTACTAATGGAACTCACCAAAAACTGTTACACTCTTAGTTACAGTTTATCGTAGAAAAATAATATGGATTGAAAGTATTAAAATCAGTCAAAGGAAGAGACACATAGAGCAGAGTCCAGTAAGTTTCCAGATATGAAGCCCTCACTGTCCTCTCCCCATGGAATCAAGATATATTACTGTCCCAGCACTGATGTGTGACAATATACATGAAGCATTGTCAACCAGGAAAGCTTAGACAAGCTTTGGTGTTCAAAATCTTTATCGGGACTTCATTCTGTAGGTATGATTCATAGATTGTTTGATTGTTTTCCCATGTGCTAGACTTCGGTCTCGAGGCTAATTGATACTGTGTGATCCAAAGCCCCTACTCTCAGTTACGTTGCTGGCCTTTCTGGCATGGCCAGCCTGCACCCTAGGATGTTGTTTGTGCCCTAGACCACACATTAAGATCCAGTGTGGCCAGTCCCCACACTAAACAAGGACACTTCTATCACTTATGACATAGATTACTTCCTAGGAACTGAAGGCAAAGGCCCGACCTTCAGGCCATGCCAAATTCTTTACCACACAGGTCACAACCAGCATTTGGCCACAGCTGTCTTAAAACAAAACAATTATTTTTGTCTGGGCATCTACATTTAATATAGCAGACACAGCAATAGTATCATTATAAATATGCCTAACATTTGGAGGAGATGATGTGGGGGTAAGGATAAATTTTAAGAAAAAGTTAATCCATCTTATAAAGCCATTACATACATTTTCATATTTTTGTCCTTAGATTTACCACTATTTTTATCTTGTGATGAATTTGTGTAGAACAATTTAGGGTAGGAATTTGCTGATGGTTAGCTAAATGCAGTTCTCTCTCAGGCCAGTCATTTTCCACAAGTATTACATGCTGAGGAGGCTTTAACTAGTTTCCCAACACCCTTGACCATCAATATCAGGACTACAATCCTACCAACAGTGCCAGTGTCACAACATTTCACGGGACGGTAGTAGATATAAACTGAAAACACTGGTCAAGAGATATTAGCACAATACTGGACTACTACTCAGTCATTAACAATTAGTCCAGTCCATCATTATATATTGTATGACCAAAATGTCTCCCATCTCCCTGAGATGCCACTCAGGTTTGCAGGCTTCTATTCACTCTTACAAGATTCCGAAAGCAGAAGTGGCTTCACCCTTTCAGATATTTGGCATAATTAAATTAGGAGATGATATCATCTCTTGCTATGAGCCTTTTGAGGAAGCAATATAATATTGGATTTTCCTCATTGAATAATCCATTTGTTCATTCTCTTAGTGACTACTTTTCCTTTTGTACTAAATTCAAATCTAAATTTTTTCACCTTTGGGAAGGATGTTAAGTTCAGCCATGATGCCAGTCCAGATTGCAGAAGCAATACTGGCCATCTTAGTCCAACAAGTGCCTCCTGCTCAGCCTACTTCTTTTCATATAGAGTAAGGACAGAACTAATGGGCTATCTTGACCACTAGTCAACCCAGTTGACTGTCAACCCAGTTTTGTCTGATGGGATAAATGCAAAGTTCACCTCATCAAGCCCTAGAAATTCTGACATAAATTTTATTTTTTTAAAATTTTTTAAATGTTTATTTTTGAGACAGAGAGAGACAGAGCATGAACGGGGGTGGGGGGGGGGGGTGGGGTCGGAGAGAGAGGGAGACACAGAATCCGAAGCAGGCTCCAGGCTCTGAGCAGTCAGCACAGAGCCTGACGCGGGGCTCGAACTCACAGGCCGCGAGATCGTGACCTGAGCCGAAGTTGGATGCCCAACCACCTGAGCCACCCAGGCGCCCCCTGACATAAATTTTCAAAGGTATAGTTCCAGTTTCTTACTGAAGGATCATCGCTCTTTCCAGTGCCCACAGCGACAGCCCTGGTTTACTACTGCATCTGGTAGGAAAAAGGAAAGTCGAAGTACTTTGGGGGGAGAATAAGAAAAGTATCATCATCCCAATACCCTCCTCCTGTGGGAAGGATTATATAGTCCTGCTAGTGTCCTCCCCACCTCCTCTTCCTCATATCCTTTAGAAAGCTGAGGAATCTAATGGAGATCCTCTCTTAACCTTCCCTCCTACTGAGTGTGAGCACACACTTGTGAAGTTGTGTAAGCCTGCCCTTTAGGTCTTTACCTGCCCCCCATTTCAGAAAACAAATATTTCAGTTACCCTTTCTAATTTTCTATCAAACCATCACTTGAAGGATGACATTTCTTTGCCCGTTATTGGACACTTATGGGCCTTAAAGTGTGCTTCTAGGTCTGAAGAAATGTGACTCGGCCCAAAATGGTGCAGAATTTTCTGTTGGGTTCTTTCTATATTACCCTGAGGACTTGCATCTACCACCAGGTAAGCAAAGCCAGGTTCAGAATATGTGTCTGTTCCTGTCAAGGTCCATTTGTGGCCTCTGGGGACTATTGGCATTAGTCTGACTTGACACTGAAGTGTTGGGCCTTCTCTCTGGGGCATCTTCACCATCACCACCTGTGGTCTCTGTCTGTCTTGTTGTGAGACAGAACAGTTCTTATTGGCATTTTGTGCCTCAGGAGGTATTTAGATTCAGTCCATTTATGCACTGCTGAAAGTTCCCAAGTTCATTTTTATAAACCCAGGTAAGTAACTAGGTCAAGGGAGCACAGCAAGATATATGCTTTCTGGTTCCAATCACCTACCCATCTTGGAAGGGCATCTTCTGATTGGGCATCTCTGTACCCTACTTTAAGATATCTCTTACATTCCCATTATCAGAAAAAGTCTCATCCCGCCAGAGGAAAGAGCTGAAAATAGATCATCATTATTTGAGAGACTTGATACTCTCTGTGTCACACTTTTAAGGGTCCCCTAAGCAACAGCATCTGTATTCATATATTTTACTCACTATGGATTACGTAAAAATGTAGCAAGGTGGTTCTCAAACTTTATCAATATCCTGTGGAGAGATTCTGATTCAGTAGGTCTGCAGTGCAAACAGAATTTGCAAGTCTAAGTTCCTAGGGGATGCTACTGATGCTGGTCTGCAGACCACTCTTTGAGAGCCATAATAGCACATTGTTTTAAAAATCATCTGTTTATGTCTCTTTCTCTGCTGGAAGGTGAGATTTTCAATTGCAGGAACAGTTTTATTCATCAGTATGTTCCCATATCCTAACAGAACATCTAGGAAAAATATAAATATTTGTTGATTTAATGAATGGTAATGATGTTTCTTGCATTATGCTACTTATATTTATACTGCTTTTATTGGTAAAATCACCTGCATATTTGACGATGGTAATATGACTTTATTTTTCATACATGTAGAGTTAGCCTTTTATTATTAGTATACATATTAATAATAGAACATTATTTTATTATATTTTAATAATTTCAACATGATACATGGCTAATAGTCCTTGCAAAACATTTTTTGCTAAATCACTAGATATATGTGTGTGTGTGTGTGTGTGTGCATGTGCTTGGATGAGAAGAATGCTATTTTTCTTTTATTATATGTGAATTGGTGATATAAAATTATTACATGAAATATTTGGCAGCTGTATATACCTTGCAGGCAAAATTAATGAAAAAGAAAAATTTATAGAATCTAGGCTAATTTGAAAATGTGATGAAACATGTCTCCACAAATTAAAGTTTGGAGAATGGTGGAAAGTACAAAAATGCACTGATAGCCTTTCTGAAGATGCCCCCCTCCCTACCGCATTCTGTATTCTGCTCATTAATTGTTAAATTAATATTCATTTGGATTCTGGTTGGCCTCTTTAATGCCAGGTTCCCAAACTCAAGTGGAACTAAAGGCAAACTACCTTAATTTTGCCTCTTTTACATCACTCTTAAAGTTTCCAGACTAGCACTAGTAATTCTAAGAAATTAGCAAACCAACTTACCCTGGGCCATGATTTAGTCCAATCTCATTAGCTAAGTGAGTCCCAACTTCAGTGTCACCTGTCTTACTTCAAATATGTAATTAAGAGGGCCAATGAAGGCCAAACTGTGTTTGAAGGTAAAGCAGGACTCATGGATGCAATAATGAGAAACTGTGGCAACTAGGATTATTTAATCCTGCAAAACAGAACGTAAGTAAATAAAATTCAATTACAACTTAATTAAGCTAAAAATTCTATAAAAATCATAAAATATGGAGCAAAAGCTGATTAGTCTCTTCTTTGAAACAATTCAGTAACATGTTGAAAATAGTCAGTGGAGGACATTGATGGCCTATACATTTAACACCAATAAAAAGAGATACGTATGCGTCCATATAGCACAAAATCAAACTATGAAGTTCTTAACCACTGAACACTGAGTGTTAGATTCCACAGTTGGGTTTTTTAAATGGCTTTAAAACTTTAGGTTTAGTTTGAATTAAAAACTCACCACAGACTTAAAACTAAGACTTAAAGGGTATGTGGTAAGTTTTGTCAACTCAAAAGAACCAGTTATTACACTGAAGGTATTATGGCTTTTTGATAATTTTAATGGAGGTGGAAATGCCAGTCATTACTGATAGATAAAAGCAATGTGAAATGTGAAATGTCCTGTTTGTGTCCTATTTGAGGAGGTGTTTACCAAAAATGTCTAAACAAAAATCCCTGATATTACAAAGTATTTTTTTCATTCTTGCTGGGTCTCCAATATTTAGACCCAATTTCACCAGGTAATTACAACCTCAGAAAATGAAAACCATACCAGAATTGGGAAGGTGTTTTGCAATCTGGTCCTAGTCAAAACTGTGGACTAGGTACGGTTTTTCTACGGGGCTAGCCCACTTCCCTTTGGTGTCTAATACAGTCGTCTCATTCTGTTTCAGGGTTTCCCACTTCTGGAACAGGCTTCCAAATCCTGCAGGGACCAGATCTCTTACAGGTGATGATTTGCTAATCCTGTGAAGTAAACTGTGCTGATGTGTATAGTTCCTACCAATTGGAGAGGAGGGTGCTAGAGACTATGACTTCCTAATTCAGTTAGTGCAAATTGCAGTCTCTAAGGATTGTAGGAGCCCTTACGGGTAGCTTTCCACACAGTGCAAGAATCTCACCCAAGTACCTCTTCAGTGACGGTTCAGTAATGGGAAGTCCAGTACTTCACCAGGTGGGGCAGTTTTAGATGTTAGAAAGTTCTGTTTTATATTAAGCCAAAACCAGGAAGGAGCAGAGGTGTCAGAGGAAAGAACGTTAGCTTTGGGAAAGGTTCAAGGCCAAATTCCAGCTTCACCATTCTCTATCTGTGGGAATCTGAGTGTGTTTTTTAACTTCATGGAACTCGGCGCTCTGATAAAAAGGAATAAAAGAAAAAATATCAAAAGAATCATAATAATATTAAATATTTGTAAAACAGCATACAGTTCTGGGTACATAGTGAAGGTCCAATACATATGAATTTTGTCTTTTCTCTTATTATTCCTAGTCTAGTTCTTCCTATATGAAACATAAAATTGTTCTGTTCCTTTTATTTGGTGACAACTTTCCAAATTATCTAAACCTAGGTGCCATGCTTCTCTTTGCACAATTTTCTTTTATAATCCAAATATCAGCCTATCTTTGAGCCATTCCTTATAGGGCATCTTCTTCCAACCCTTCACTATCCTATTTCTTTTGTATAAGTGCATTCTACTTAACAAAAATCCATATAGAGTTAAGGTGCCTATAATTAAGGATGGTTCTGTAAAAAATGAGCTAAGTAAAATAATTTTCAAAGTGTTAATTTGTATTTCCACTCCCTACATCATCTCATCTTCTCACGCCCTTTGCTGGGCTCGGTAGCACCCTATCATTATCAGAAGTATCTTCTTCATTAGTTAGCTAGTTAATTAGTTCAACAAGTATATATGTGCTTATTATTTCTCTCTCTTGTTGAATGTAAGTCGCATGATGGCAGAGGTCTAGTCTGCCTCCCTCACCCTTTTGTAACTGGCACTTAGTACAGCCTCTGGCACACTGGAGATGCTACTGGATATTTGAAAGTAATGAATTCAAAAGGGCCATGAGAAATTATTGAGGCAGAGATGATGATGACTGTATACATGGAATTGCTAACTCATAATTCTTGCATAAAAATTTAATTGCTTAGAATTTTATATTTGTCTTCTTAATAAGAATTCACATACGATAGGAAAAGGAGAACATGGAAAGAAATGAACATATCTATCCTTGATTCCACTGATCAGGTCTTCCTTTTGTTTAGGCTACAGGGAGCTATTCTCTAGCCATAGAGATTCTCTTCACCCAGAGACAGAGGAATTCCCTCTGCACCCCCAGCAGTAACCCTTACCCACCATTGAGAGAATTCTCCTCCAACTGCCAACTTTGGTTGACAGATATAAGGGAAATTCCTGTGCCTTGCATGACACAGAAAAGCACAGTTGTGGCCACTTGTCCTTTGTGAAATGGAGACTGCAAAACAAAACAAAATAAAACCATTTGTAGAAAAGTACCTTATAATTCAAGGAGGTCACTGTTCAAGGTATTAAGGAGATAATTTAGTATACAACAAACAGTCTGTGAGATTTTAAAGTGTCAGTTAAAATAGTTTTGGTATTTGTTATTTTAAATGAGTGTCAAGTTTAAAATATTCCATCAACTTCAGTGAAAATGTCTAATTCAAATATCTTCAGTTGAATCTGGTTTTAATTGATTCATTTGTTATATATAGAAATAAAAGTTCCCAATAAAATATTGGTCATACATCAAAACAATTTGTATCATCAGAAAAACACAAAAGAAGTGGCTCTAAACTATTGATTAACGCATATATATTCTTGGGACGCCTGGGTGGCTCAGTCTGTTAAGAGTCCAGCTTTGGCTCGGGTCATGATCTCTTGGTTCAAGAGTCTGAGCCCAGCATTGGGCTCTGTGCTGACAGCTCAGAACCTGGAGCCTACTTTGGATTCTGTGTCTCCCTCCTCTCTCTCTGTTCCTTCCCTGCTCATGCTCTCTCTCTTTCTCAAAAATAAATAAAAAGCATTAAAAAAATTTTTAAAAAGTATATATATTCTTTGAAGGAATCATCTGATGATACCATGTTTTCCACTTTTGCAAATTAAATGTGTTTGGTGACCCATTGGATTAATGGAGAAAGCAAACAAAAGGTGAAATTTTAATTTAAAATATTAGATTAAAATTTTATATGCTAAGGAGTAGTCAACTCAGTGGTCAAACTGTCTCAGGGCTTTGGAGGAAATAGAATTGAGAAACTCAGGCCATCTCAGGGCAGATGGGGGAAGGCACACTCCGTGTAGGTGGTATAGCCCTGCTTTATGTAAGTGTGCTGACATCATTCCACTAAGGAATATAGACTTGGTCGTGCCAGATCTTCTGATTTTAAAGATGAGCTGGAAGTCTGTATTTTTACCTTAACCTCTTAACTTAATGTATGCATAATACAAATTATAATATGTATATATTATACATATATACATATGTGTATATATATATATATATATATATATATATATATATATATATATACATACTCTTAGGCCAACATTCTAGGAACCTATTTTATTTTATTTTATTCTTTTATTTAATTTTTATTTTAGAGAGAGAGAGAAAACACAAGTAGGGGAGAGAGGCAGAGGGTGAGAGAGAGAATCTCAAGCAGACTGGAGGCTGACGCAGGGCTTGATCCCACAACTCTGGGATCATGACCTGAGTCAAAATCAAGAGTCAGACACTCAACCAACTGAGCCACCCAGATACCCCCTATGAATATATTTGAAACAAAGACCCACTTGTGTGTACAGGAGTAATATGTATTAGAATGTCACTTTCTGATTTATAATAGAAAAATAAAAGTGAAGACACCCTATATGTTTGTTGAGTAGGTAAGGAATTTGAAATGTGTTGCGTCCGAATGATGAAATGTTAGAAACAGCTGAAAAAAATGTGGAAGATTCCCAAGGAAGATGTAAGACATAGTTATTAAAAATAATATTGGAAGAATGGGTATAGTATAATTAAGAATACATGAAAATGGTATTTCTATTGTGAATGGGTATTTATGTTCAGTGATCGAAGGGGTACTAGGAGAAATGGGCAAGGTACAATTGGGTTTTCAGAAAATATTTCTATATGTATGTGTGTTAGTTCTCAGCAACAGGATTGAAATGGCTTACAACAGAATTTTGACATATGTTGTCTTTCAAATGGGAACTCAGACTGGAGAAGTGAGAGGGACTTTGATCTTTTATACCTGCTGCTTAAATATTCTCCAATAAGGATATATTCATGAATTGTTACATAAAGAAAAGGAATAGTTAAGATGAAATGAAAATGAAGTCAGAAAAAGAGGTTTTCACAGTGATGAACAGTAATAATATGAAAAATAAGGCTTTACCTGTTGGTTAAAAACCTTAATTACTGGTATGAAAGCTATGCTATTAAATACAGAACTCTATCTTGAAATGATTTAAAATACAGCCTCTCTTATCTGAATGTCTGGGTTCAAATCTAAGACAGTTCAGCTGTGTGAGCTGGCCAACATTTGTGTATGTAATAAATCCCAACTGATAGCATCTTGCAAATAATAATAGATAACGGAGGTAAGATGCTCAGTCTGGTTTCTGATACATTGAGTAAATTTTCTAAAAATATTAGCCATTATTCTTAGAAATGAAGTTTATGAAACAAAACCAAGAGGATTTGCTTTAACCATCTCTGGATATGTTTTTAATGATATGTTTTCAATCAAAATCCATGTTATTTTTGTAGTGGGTCAACAACAGTGCACAGATATTTGGCTATGTGAAAGTGATGTATTCAAGATGATGTTTTTGTGAAATTCCCCCTCTGCCTTTTAGCAGCTGTCTTAGTATCAGGCGGTTCTACACATTATAGGTATAATATAGTAGTAAAGTATACGGTTTGCTTCTGGGACTACAGACTTCACAACAGAACAAATTTCATCAGTTGCTTCCTGCATTTTTATACACATGCAATACATTATCTCTAATAACGTAGCTCTAGAGAGGGGTCAGTGGCCATTGAAACCAATGCTCGTTAACACCAGCATTCTTCACAGAACTAGAGCAAACAATCCTAAAATTTGTATAGAACCAGAAAAGACCCTGAAAAGCCAAAGTTATGTGGAAAAAGAAAACTCATTATCAGTTTTTCTGTGTCCGCTTTATGTGGAAACAGACGACGTCCAAACTGAAGCCTAACAGTCTATCAGCTGGGCAACCCTAACAAACGTGAGGCAGAAGTGTTCAAGGATGTATCTTGTGGGTACATTTCCATCACTCCTGGAAAAGCAGTTGCTGAAAGACATTCTGGCTGAAGAAAATCAGGAAACCAAATAGAAAGCTATTTTTGATTCAGAAAAGAGAAAAATACAAGTAATGACAGACAGTGAAAGGAGAGATGATAGAAGCAGGTGAAACAGAAGGGGCTTTAGAGTAGGTGTAGACTTCTTTTGTAGGACAGTAACTTAAAAGACTTAATATTCGAAATTTATTAAAATACACATTGCTTTTGTTTATGCAAAAATTTCTTTCCATCTTAAAGTTCTAACCTTTGTAAAAGTCATTCTCACTGGCAGTAAAAATATCTGTTTATTGTCACTACCACTGATTAAAGAAAACATAGCTCTAGTATAATTAAAGGAAGTGTGTACATATTAACATTTCATTTCTCTTACTGCTGTTTCCCCAGCCATTATTTTAAAACCTATTTTTTTAAATGGTAAATGTAGATAGAGCCTTTTAATTAACTAATGTTTAAAAGTAGGAAATCATGAATCTTCCCCAGATATGCTAGATTCTGATCGGGAGAATATACCCTAATTGACCTGCTTTTCTTTTTCAGGATGTAGAAGAAATTTGAAATGCATGCCCCTGAAAAAGGCACAGATTTGAAATAGAACACCTGCTAAGCCCTTGTTTTCTTCTAATCAGTAGTTTCTGATTGAGAAAATTACGCACACACAATATGTATGTATTATGTGTTAAAAATATTCAAGATAATTTATTTTTACTTATCCATACTGAATTCAGTTACCAGGTTTTTTAGTTGCTTGAAATATAGGCAAGTTTATTATCTTGAGGTATTTACATTTTTCTTTATTTTATATTCTACCAAAGCAAAAACTTACTTGGAAACATACTGTGTAATTCCAATAAAAAACTTGTCATTCAATCCTATTGTTTATATTTGTTACAATTATCCACTTAATAACTGTAGTTTTATATAACTGCCTCAGTGTCTTGCAATCTCTTATCTTAATCATACTCAACATTCAACAAACCTTTGCTGAATGACAATCAGAAAGAACTATGGTACATTTAAACTGGTTTTATGCTATTCTGTTAATTTCAGTTTTCATAATTTTTGTAATAGACACCTACTGCTAGAATATTTCCATCAGCAGAGAAAACTGAAATGACCCTGTGTTCTGCTAGTCCCTGTCTCCTTCCTACACAAGTAAACACTATTTATACAATCTAAATTAAGGACCCACATTTTCAAAAAATTCTGATCATGAAGACTGGCAGAATGAGTTCTTTTCAAGCCAGAAAATGAGATTGAGTAGTAGAGTCCAGGACCTCTAACTTTGAGCTCATCATCCCATCTGGGACAACCTGGTAAATTCCTTTAACTGCCAGGCTAGGGAATGAGGACGTCATATAACTTACTTACAAGTCCTAGGCCATGGAGAGCTTTATAAATTAAAATGAACACCTAGAATGACTGTTGGAAGCCAGAGCTATGCACAGAGCATCCGTATAATGTGCTCTGTGTGGTTGGCATTGCTAAACAGACAAGCTGTCACATTCTGTACTAGCTGAATATTCCAGGGCTTTTCCTCTGTCAACCAAGGTAGAGGACATGGCAGTAGTCAAACCTTGAGGTGACAAAAACCTAAAGTAGTGTGGTGAGCCCTGTATTATAGAGGGAAATTTACAAGTGTAGGTGGGGAGAAGCATCTCTTGCCACAGCACCTATATCATAATCCAAATGCATCCTTAGACTGAGAACATCACTATTAAAATAAAGGCACATTCTGTAATGACAGGGATTACATTCAGCAAAACTAGATCTTAAACACACACACACACATGTCTAGAATGGGCCATCTTACATATTTTAAAACAAAATAAAAAATGAGTATTTCTAATTCTGAAATCATTTAGTAGAAGAACACAACACCATATTTTGAAATCCAATGAATAATGTTACCATGAATTTATTAATAGGCTACATGAATGAATACATTTCAACTTATTAAAAAGGAATCATAGTAAATTTTATTTATTTAGAAAAAAATTTAGTTTTTCCTGCTTTTTCTAAAAAAAGAACAAATAATTTGTTTTTAATTTTTATAAATTAGAAGCAAAGAATGATAGTTCTTAGATAGCCCGCCTTTGGTTTTAGGATAGTCTATGAATTGTGGCTATTTGGTGCCACCTAGTGTCAGAGGCCTTTTAAAATACATTTAAGTTACCTTTGCTTTTAGAAAATTTGTGATGAAAAATAATTTATAGATGGCTGGATTGTCACCTAAAAGATATAAAAATTAAAATAAAATTTATTTGGCACTTATAAACATTAACTAATATTGTCTCTTACCCTCAACTATAGACAGGCTTTTGGTTTGACAAAAAAATGTTTTACGACTCTAAAATAGAGATCTGGAATTGAGAGTGTTTAACTCTATTGTATTTTTTATTTTTTGTCGGGCTGGTTTGTTGGTTTCTGAAGTCAAGGTTATATATCTAGGATTGGTATAAACTTAGAGATGATATTCCATCTTGAAATTAATTATCATTAATTATAACATTACCAACGTAATAATAGATATAATCATATTTTGTGGGCAAAGTGAAACCTTATAGCATATAGAAGGTTTAAAGTTGACAGATAATTGTTTTCAGAATTAAGGAATGATGGAGATTTGAATTTGAGTAGTCACATCATCATAGCATCCTGTACCTTTTTACAGAGAACCCATTCTACTCACAGCATCCAGAAGTAGATGCACAAGGCCAAGTGGCCATCCCTGGGGTACAGTTGATTGGATATGAATGGAATGGAATGACCAGAACGGAAGTATTTTGATGCTCTCTTGTGATCATTTGGGATGGTGGCACTGTGGGGCTTATGAACAAAGGTAAGGGTTTAATGTGAAGATTCATGATAAGCCAAGGATGATGCCAATACAATGCAACATTAAAACCATTTTCAAGTTATGGAATCTACACAGAAACAGAATAAGCCAGTTTTAGAGAAATCAGAATAGTAGAGACATATGCAGGGAAAATCAAACATGAGAGACCCTATACATTATAAGAGAAAAGAGGGATCTTAATTCTTGACTTACAGTTCCGGCCTTCCCATGCCCAAGCTTCTACCTTGCTTTTTTGCCCTTTCTGAATAATACCCTCAATAATACCCAATAATGCCTTCAAATAACTTCCTTTTACTTGACCTACGAGTTTTTGATCCTTTCAACCAAATGATCCAACACTATAAAGTTATGTTTCAAATTTGGTGAAATAGGTTTCATCAGATGGGAATGACATCTTTTCCAAAATACCTGTGAATATCAGATACCACTAGGAAATTATACAATGTTTGACTGAAATTTTAATTTTATACTGAATTTCTACACCTTTAATTGTGGCTTTGATAACATTTGATGACATGTACTTTTTCTCCTAGATTTTCCTTTCCCTTCCTCCCATTCTAACCTAACTTGCTGCCTCATAAGAAAGGTAGAGGGTGAGCGTAAACACTGCTGTTGCTGACTTGGGTTCCCAGAAGCCCTGGACTGGACTGTGTTTGAATGGGGGTATGGGTTTAGGATTTTATAGCACAAGCCCCCGTCTTGGCAAAACTTGAAGTGTGAAAGACTTTATCTAGTCTAGAAAAACTGATATTGAAAGTGGAGAAGAAAGAGGCTTGTGGACCTCTCCTGAAGACAGAGGGGCAGTGAAGCCCTGCTTATTGAAAACAAATCTGGGGGAGGAGATGGGACAGGGTGACAAGACCCCAAGAAGGAAATAACTGCGTAGTAATAGTATAGACAGAGGGGACCACACGCAGCCATAAAACGTCTTCCTGCCTCCATAATACTTCAAAAGAAGCAGCAAAGGGCTCTGAGATGTACAGGGCCACATGGCCAGCCCTAAAGACCTGGACTGATGACTGTAGCCAGATGGACCTCTTTCTTCCATCCTTGATCCTGTGTAAAAACCTAGAACTGGTCCACCACCCTGGAAGGATTCCAGGAAGGGCTGACGTTAAGTCTTCAAGATCTAAGCAGAAGGGGGCTAGGAGCTAGAAAATAAGTTTTTATGTAAAACAATAGTTCTTGGACTCCTTGGTGCATGAATTGAGATCCCTCATTATAATTCTAAAATATAAAGTGTTCCATTCTTGTTTCACATTAACCAATATTTAAGTTAATTTCACAAACTTGTTTGGAAAGACTTTATTCTCTGTATTTAAGGGTATCTCTAAACACTAGCTTCTTTAGCATCACCCAAATGTTTATCAAATAAATATAGATTCCCAGACTGCACCCCAGGCATACCATTTCCTCGTAGGGGCGTAGGGGAAACCTTTTAAAAGAAGTGCCCCAGATTTTCTGAATTGTAACAAACCTGGGAACCAATGCTTAGCTGAGTGTAGCCTTTAAGAATCACTCCATGGTTAAACCAGTCTTTACTATTTAAACCTCTTTGGGTTAAATATGTTCATTTGGAGGACTTTTTATATAAGAGAATAAAAATTGTTATTTTCACCAAATTCATTTTAAAATCACTATGCAAATCATGTGTTCGTAATCTCAATTATTACAGGTAACAGTTATATGGCTACATGGACTTCTCTGACATACAACACTTTCTGAACTAGAGAAAAACTATTTGAAACACTTAAGCAGAGCAGGTGTAGATTTCTCCTTAGTTGTGAGCTTTCCCTTGCAACCTATCATTAACCTTGTCCCAACCTTGAGATTTGAATGGCAGGAAAGATGGGGTGTTAGTTATTCATGGTTCTAGCACTTTCTACCACTTACCTTTCAGTATTGTGGGTAAGAATAAGACTACACAAATGATTTGAGGGGTACTACTGGCTCAAGCATATCTTTGGCACCAGAATATCAAAATATATACCTTAATTTTTTTAACATAAATTACTAAATTAAGATAAATTTTTACCCCTGGAGAACACAAGTTAGGAAAAGAAGGAGAAAGATAAATTTTTACCCCAGGAGAGCACAAGTTAGGAAAAGAAGGAGAAAGAAAATAAGTTAGTTACCACCCCCCCCCCCATTATTGGCTCATGGAATATAAACTAAAAGTACAGCATAAGAACATTTTAGGATCAACGTACAGGAGTCGATGGGTCCTGATATGAGTCATTGGCAGGGTGGGTGGTTACTGCTGGCAATGATCTCAGAGTAGACTGCTCACAGCCCAGGCACAATGCAAAGCTGACTTAATACAGAACATGGATAACAAATGGGGACAGAAAGCAGCCTTTCAAAGTTTTGCTCCTAACCACAGGGATTGGGTCTTCTCATGCTGTATTTGTAACATCTGTAAGGTACCCAATAAAAGTCTACTGAATGAAGTTGAATATGGGAGCTCCCAGGAGAGCTCACCTTCCTGTGCCTGAGGTGAGAAGAAAGTATCAGTAGTTCTGGGACTCTGCTCCTGCTTCCAATATTCATCCAACAACTTTTGCTTTCTTTTTTATGTCAGTTTAGTTCATGTTCACATCATTTTATTGAGAATCTAGTCATTATCTAGGCACTTGAGATACAAAGATGAAAAATCCAGTTTCTGTCCCCAAAACAAACATCACCAAAAGTCTCCAATATAACTTTATGCATACCATGCTGCAGTGATACACAAAGTACTTTGGATGCGTACAGAAGGGCCACTAAGCCAACTTGAGATTTTGGGGAAATTATTTGGAAATGATGGCAAAGAGAAGTGAGTTATGGAATTGATCTGGAAAAGATAGGAGCTGGACCCATGTAAGGCATCTCTAGGACATAGGTCTATGCAGGGCACAGGGTGGAAATCTGACCCTGTGCAATCTAGGTGAGGAACACTCAAGCTAGTGCAGGTGACAAATGATGAGGGCTCAAGTCACCAGTAATAAAAATGGGAAGGTGGATCTCAGAAAAATTTAGAAGGCAAAACTGGTAGACCTTAGTAGTTGGCTGGATATTGGGAGGAGAGTGGGGATATCTCAGGATGTCTTGTGATTCTGCCTTACAGAGATGGGAAATACTTGAGGACAAGAGAGAGATTTAAGGCCCAGACAAGAAGGCATATTAGATGAACCGCATGCAAGGTGCCTAAGGGCTACAAAAGCAAGGAACTGGATACAGAGGTCTAAAGTTCCAAATAGATGTCAGGGCTTCAGGTACACATTTGGAGATTTTAAGCAAAAAAAAAAAATCATGAGAGAGGAGGAGTTCATTCAAAGAAATTTAGAATGAGAAGAGCAGTGGGCAAAGGGGCAACATCTCAGTTTTCAGGAAAGTAGCTATAGGGTGAGAGGTCACGTACCTGCCTGCAAGGGTAATGAGATTCTCTTGGTCAGTGTTGGAGGTGGTTTTGGTCTGTACTTGGTCACTGTCTGCCTGCTTCTCTTGAACTCACTGGCGCCCCAGGCACCCTCGAGCTGCCAGGACGTGGTCTGGACCACCTAGGCTGAGTCTCAGCTTTATTTGTGCGACCTCTGGCTTCAGTCTCTTGACTTCCTAGAGTGGGCAGAATTGCAGGAGCCCAGGCTTCCCTGACAAACACAGGGAAAGACACATGGTGAAATACAGTGTTTTGTAAACTTTTTCTTTTTAATCAGTGGGATCACTGATTCAAATGAACTCTGATAGATGAGAGATACCCCAGGGCTGTTGTAATTAAAGCCAAGTGTTTGTCCCAGAACAATGCTTTCTCAGATCTGCCCTCTGGTCCCTGAAGCAGCCCCTTAGGCATCTCCTGAGAACTGTTGTAAGGTAAACAGCAAGCCCTTTCTGGAAACAAGGGTTTAAACCCCGATTCTGTGGCTCAAAGGTTATTTGTCTTTGGACTGATTGCTCAGTTTTTGTGATTCTTATGTTCCTCAGCTATAAAATATAATTACTTCGTGGGCTTGTTAGCATCAGATGAGATAATGTGTCAATGCAAAGCTCAAAGGTCAAAGTAGTCTCAATAAATGTTACTTTTCTTCCTTGCACCATGTCTAGGCCCCAGTGGACAATTTATGGAATCAAAATAAAATCATTGAGTCTTAGAATGGAAAAGGGTTGAGAGTCTTCTAGTCCAACCTCCCCAGGGAGCTCCTGCCAAAATGTCCACATCAGATGGTCCCTTAGTAACTGCCTGGAAATTGCACAGATAGTGGGAGATTTGTGCGTACGTGCGATAGATTCTGTTTTACTGCTGTACGCCTCAGACTGAGTCCAATATTTGACCCATTATTCTAAATTTTATTTTTCAGAAGAATACACGCAGTCATTCAAGTTTTAAAGCCAGATTATCAAACATTGTATAAGTTGTGATCCTGTTTTGGTTAAAAGTTATATAAACATACTCACATATGTATGAATATGTTTACAGACCATCTGTAGGATTTATATAAAAATTTAATAGTGGCTGTATATTGTATTACAGAAACAGTTTTTCTTGATAAGAAATTCTATATTAGGTGCGCCTGGGTGGCTCAGTCAGTTAAGCGTCTGACTGTGGCTTAGGTCATGATCTCATAGTCTATGAGTTTGAGCCCTGTGTTGGGCTCTCTACTGACAGCTCAGAGCCTGGATCCTGCTTCGGATTCTGTGTCTCCCCTTTTCTCTGCTCCCCCCCGCTCCCATTCTGTCTCTCTTTCTCTCAAAAAGAAATAAACATTAAAAAATAATTTTTAAAAGTCTGTATTAAATGCTTTTTCCCCTCTTAATTAGCATGTGCTTTCAAAGATATGATTTTTTTACCTTTTTTTTTTTCCTCTGGTCTTGAGCCTCTTAACTATGCTTAAGGACAGATAGAGGAGATGCTATCTCCATTCTTCACCAGCCTGTAAGTGTGTGCACATATATACACACACACACACACACACACTCCTGGAATCAGAGGGATGGAATGATTTTCTGGGAGTGATCTTCTGAGGTTTATTGGGAATGGTGGAATAAGAATTAACCTCAGATTTTCCCTTTTTCTTCCCACTGCACCTTTTATGTTTGTTTTTGTCTCTTTTTAGTCTAAATGTTCCACTTACCTCAGCTCTGTCACTTTTGACATAAACCTCAGACTTCCTATCATTCAAGTCATTCTTTTCTGAATGCATTCTTGACTGTTAATATCCTAATTAAAATGAGGTGTATAGGAGTGTGTGTAATATTCAGGTGTAATCTGAAAAACACATAAAGGAATGTATTACCTTCCTTGATTAGGACATTATTAAACCAAGATATAACACTTTTATTAAATATGTATGCATTTCAGCTAATTTTAAAATAATATTTTATATTTCCATTGTAAGTGTAATATATGTTCACTATAGGACATTTCATAAGTAGAGAGAAAGAATTTTAAAAAGTCACTCCTATAACACCCATAGTTTCTCTAAGCAAAAATAAGTTCTCTAAATATTTTATGTCTCATCCTACCAGAAAGAAAACTCTATGGGGGCAGGATTTTTATTTCTTGTGTTCAGCACTCATTTTGTGCCTAGATTAGTACCTGGACTATATTAATGGGCATTTATTCAAACTTTGTTGAAGCAGGGAATAAAATATTTATGTATATACATTTATATTTTTGAGTACAGAATAGAATCAGTAAAAGTTTGTATCTTCATTTTTTAGTTCATATTAAGTTGTTGAAAGCATATGAATTTTTTGAAAATGTTTATTTATTTTGAGAGAGAGAGAGAGACAACAAGCAGGGGAGGGGCAGAGAGAGAGGGAGAGAGAACCCCAAGCAGGCTCCTCTCTGTCAGTGCAGAGCCCATCGCAGAGTCAGATTCAGAGCCCGAGGCAGGGCTCAGTCTCATGAACTGTGAAATCATGACCTGAGCTGAAAGCAAGAGTCCGATGCTTAACTGACCGGGCCGGCCATGTGCCCCGCATTTCTATGTTATAATAAATTCTTCCTAACTACCATCATGATTGCATAATGCTCTGTGGAGTGTATATGCTGACTTTTGAGAGGCCACTTAGGTGCTTTTCAGGTTTTGTTGCAATGACCAGTAATGCTGTTGCAAACATCTCTTTGTACGTGTTTTTGTAATTTTTGAGAAATATCTTGCGTAGGCCTTTCCAAAGTGAAATTCTTGATTCGAAGATGTGAAGGGTTCAAAATAAACACTCTTCTCCCCTCCTCTCTCTGTTATTTAGAATTTGAGTACGTGTTGAATGTGTGGTCAACCACTGTCATTGAACTTACAATTTTTTTTCACTTCAAAATCTCCATAGACACCAATTCATGCATCTTAGGTGTGTTTTCAGGCAGGTATGAATCCACATGACTGCAAAGTCCATGGCTACCTTTCTTCGCACTGCCCGGTGCCAACCACTTATTTCTTCCTGGTCAGTTGAGTGGTGGGCACACTTGTTGCCTCCACCTTCTGAGAGATGAAATTGTCAGCAAGACAAGTCAAGACTCTGTCTGATGCTCAGATTTTTAGTGTAATGAGATTTCTAGCAGATGTCTTTATAGTGGAAGTGCCCCCGTTACTGTTATATCTTTTCTCTGTGACAGATGTTTAATCTGTGTTAGGAAAAGTGATGTCCATATCTTTTATCAGACTGGGCAGTCTTAATTTTCTCTGTTTTCAGATGGTTTCATCTTTCCCTGCCCATAGATATCCATTAGAAGCTATCTTGTTAAAAACAAACACACAAACAAACATAAACATTTTCCATAAAAACAAGGACATAATGCCTGTTTAGGCCTAATTTTACAGGTTGTGCACATCAACTGTAGAAAGCCTAGAAAATGATACAAAGTATAAAGAAGAAAGTGCGAAAAAACCCATAATCCTGCAATTTTATAGGATAGTACTTGTTAATATTTTGCCATATTTCTTCTAGATTTTCTTCTGGGTATGAGTACGTGTGTGTTAGATGTAACTGGAAGAGGACTATAAATTTAACTCTTATCCTGAGATTATATTTAACATATTATAAGCATTTTCTTTTTTCTTTTTTTTTAAAGTTTACTTATTTTTTTTTTTGAGACAGAGAGTGGGAGCAGAGTAGAGGGCAGAGAGAGGGGGAGAGAGAGAGAATCCCAAGCAGTCTCTGCACTGACAGTGCAGAGCCCAACTCTGGGCTAGAATTCACTGTGAGATCATGACCTGAGCCAAAATCAAGGGTCAGATACTTAACTAACCAAGCCACCCACACACCCCAGCATTTTCTTTTGGCTTTAAAACCTTAAAAAAAAAGCTAGTTTAATGATTATGTAAGTGTTATCTTGGAAGCAGGCTATAGCTAATTTAATCATGTTCCTGTATTTTTCATGTTTCCATTTGTCTCTGATAAAGATAACACCTCCACGGGCATCCTAGTAAATAAATATTCACATATACACTTGTGGTGACTTCCCCCAGATAGATTCCTCCATGTGGGTTTGCCTGGAGAATGTGCCATGATCGCTTCAGGCTGTGTTCAGTGGATCCTGTGTTCCTACCCCTTTGCCAACACTCAGCTTTTGTAATCTTTGCTCATTTTATAGGTGAGACCGAAGGCGTACCGTTTTAATAGTCACTACACGATTTGTGAGGATGAATTCTCTCATCTTTTGGCCCATTTTTCTTCTTTCTTAACTTGAGATTCATTATCTTTACTGTGCTTGTTCTCCCCATGTAGGAACTTGCTATATCCTTCCGTTATTTATAGCTTTTTTGAATAAATTGATAGTTTTTAAGTTGATTTTTATCTTATCCCATTAATTCATGCCTGGTGTAAAAAGTCCAATTGTATTATAAGGTTGATCGCCAAAAGCAGCAGTCCTCAGCTCACTCATACCCATAGTCAATTCCCCTTTATCAGAGGCATCCATGTTCACATCTCATAGCTCTGTCATCTATTTTCTTCCATTTTTCTGAATAATATGCTAAGACAGCTATTTAAAATATTTAAAATTCAGACATTATTGACTTGCCATTATGAGGTTAGCTATCTTCTACACTCCCCACCAATGCATATTTGTTCTCCATCCCACCTCTCAAATATAGTTATAACACGGTTTGGGCTAGAATCAGTACATGTTTTCACTAGTATAGCTATATACGTATTGCTCATAGTTGATTATGTTCTTGCACAACTTACATTTTCCTGTTTGTTTGTTTTTTGTTTAGGTTCACGTTGTTCATCACTAACTTGTTCTCAAATCATCTGGAGCTACCAAACTCTTGTCTATATGATCAAACACACCCGATAATTGTTTATCTCCGTTCTCTTGGTGGCGTCCTTTGAGGGACCTCCTGGTCTCATGCTCCAATCAGAAGTATTCATTCTCTGGTCCTGCTACATGTCTGTCACCCAGAGGTCCTTTTGTCCATCTCTTGCCTGGAATTCCATCTTTCTTTCTTGATTTACCTCCTTCAGCAGTTTCCAAGAGGCCAGTGTATAGGATATGAATTTTTTGTGATCATCTATACTGTTGAATTCACTCTTATATTTGAGAATTGTTTTTTTAAAGTTTATTTATTTCTGAAAGAGAGAGAAAGAAAAAGAGAGAGACAGAGAGACAAAGTATGAGCAGGGGAGGGGCAGAGAGAGGGAGATACGGAATATGAAGCAGGCTCCAGGCACAGAGCCCTATGCGGGGCTTGAACTCACAAACCGTAAGGTCATTGCCTGAGATGAAGTCTGTTGCTTAACTGACTGAGACATCCAGGTGCGCCAAGAATTGTTTGTTGTTCTTTTTCTTTAATTTTTTTAATGTTTATTATTTGAGAGAGAGAGACAGAGAGCAAGCAGGGAAGGGGCAGAGAGAGAGGGAGACACGGAATCAGAAACAGGCTCCAGGCTCTGAGCTGCCTGCACAGAGCCTGACGCAGGGCTCAAACCCACAGACCGTGAGATCATGACTTGAGCCGAAGTCGGCAGCCCAACCGACTGAGCCACCCAGGAGCCCCGTTTGTTTTTTTAATATAACGCTCTATTGGAAATAATATACCCTCAGAATTGAAAAAAAAAAAAAGTCCCCATTGTGATCCAGGATTGCTACTGAGAAGTCTGTCATGTTTCTATTCCTATTTTTTATATTCGACCTGTATTTTTCCTCTGCAGGTAAGTTCTAAAATCTACACTTTACTCCCAGTGTTCTGATATTTCATCCTCTATTTTTGGTATGGTAAATCAGCCACTCCTTCAGTGGTTCCTGGAATTCTGTGTCTTTAACAACTCCAGAAAGTAAATGTCCTATGTTCTTCCAGGTGGGAAGGACCAGTCATCTCCCCAAGGACCACTTGGTGGTGGTGGTTGTGGGGGCAGGTGGGGGGGGGGATGCTGATTTCTTCTGAATTTTATTCATTTTTTTGTTGATTCTTTCACTTATTTGTTCAGTCATTCATTTTTGTGTTCAACAAACACATAAGTATTGGCAATGTGGCAAGCGGAACCTGGCAATGCAGATACAGAGACACATGTTTTCTACACTTGAGGAGTTTATAGTCAGTCTGGTTCCTTTTACCTTTAAAAAAATGTTTATTTATTTATTTTGAGAGAAAGGGGAGAGGGAGGGGCAGAGAGAGAGGGAGAGAGAGAATCCCAAACAGGCTCTGTGCTGAGCCCTGACATGGGGCTCGATCTCATGATCCATAAAATCATGACCTGAGCCAAAATCAAGAGATGGACACTTCAATGACTGAGCCACCCAGGCTCTGCTCCTTTTATTAGCATTCTTATTATGTTTTTCTGTGCTATTACTCAACTATTGCATCCTAATATATGCCTACGTTTTGATATTAGTTTTAACTTTACTCCAACCACTTGGTGCATCTTACTTTTTTCCATAACCTGATTTAACATTTATCGGTAGCACACTGTGCACATTCAGTGCTTGGGATCGGGGATACACAGGGGAGCGAGGATGAAATCTCTGCCTATATATTGCTCTTTGGTTCTCTGTGTTTGCCTCTCCTGTGTGTCAGAGGCTGAGAGAACTCTGCAAGAGATTTCCTTTCCTCCAGGGCCGCTGAAAGTGAGCAAAGAGCAAATCTCTTCTTCTCTTAGATTCATAATCTTTGATGGGATTTTATTAACTCAGCCCTCTCCGATCCCAGGATTCCACCTGAGGGGGTCCTTTATTCCTCATCCTTCCCTGACCAGGTGCGTATGGAGTGTGTTAGTGGTGCTCAGAAGGTGGGAAGAAGGATGGATGCCACCATAAACATAAAAATCTCCTTAGTGCTGAGGCAACTTAAGAAGGCAGACATTTGATAACTTAGCTCTCTATTCTCCCTTGAGATAACACAGGTCAGGTTCAACCATGACCATGGGCAGTGTCCCAGGGCAAAAGTCACTGTCAATATCATTAATCAATGACATTCCATTTTTCTCTTTCAATCACTCTCTCCAGTTTTTGGCCGTAGAATCGAAACATGTTTGTCAATTACTTTACCAGCTCTGACCTTTACAATGAAAACAGCACTACAAAAATTTATCTGATTCTTGCATTTTCATTCTTTCTTACATGCATAGAAGTTTTGGGGATTCTTGAATTCTTCTTGCCTACCAAAATTTAGAATGTTTTCTCAGAGAATTCTTTTGCATATGTGTTTCAAAGGCCATCTGAGTTAGGATGATCTCATACCACAATTTGTGATCATCTCCAAACCAAAGATTTGAGACAGAATATATTCATTCTCATCACAGTTCATACAATACACATTTAAAATAATTTATTTATATCTGCCAACATTTTTGTTTCTTGTAGAGTGTTTATTTTTTATAGGGTTAACAGTTCAGAAAAGTTTTAATTTCACCCTCTTATGTAAATGAATTACATAATTGATTAAATCATATTTAGCATCAACACTCATATTTTCAACTTCAAAAATCCCTTCTTTCATCATGGGTCTACGATGGGTTCATCAAAAAATAACAAAAATGCCAAAGAGAACACAAGTAAATTCCAGTTCACAGTTGTGAGTGCAGATACATACTTTGCATATTAAACCAGTGCCAACTTTTTTTAAATCCTTTTCTTTTCTTTTCTTTTCTTTTCTTTTCTTTTCTTTTCTTTTCTGAGAGATAGATAGAGAGAGAGAGAGAGAGAGGACAAGCAGGGGAGAGGGAGAGAGAGAGAGAGAGAGAGAGAGAGAGAGAGAGAAAGGGAGAGAGAGAATTCCAAGCAGGCTCCACGCTGCCAGCACAGAGCCTGGCATGGGGCTCAAACTCACAAACCAGGAGATCTTGACCTGAGCCAGAATCAAGAGTCAGATACTTAACCAACTGAGCCACCCAGGTGTCCCAAGCCATTGCCAACTTTTGATAGTAAAATCTCCACAGAGATTTGTGTGTGTGTGTGTGTGTTTGTCATTTTTTTATTTTTGAAAGACCACACCTGTGTGAGCAGGGGGAGGGACAGGAGAGGGGGCAGAGGAGCCAAAGTAGGCTTCGCACTGACAGCACAAAGCCCAATGTGGGGCTTGAACTAAAGAGCCAGAGGAGACGCTCAACCATCTGAGCCACCCAGTGCCCTGTAGTGTGTCTTTCTTGACAGGACTGGGGATCACTTATGGGAACTTTAAAAAAAAAAAAATCTACACCCAATGTGAGACTTTATCTCAGGATGAGTTCAAGTCACAAACTCCATAGAGTTTGTAAGTTTGTAAACAAGGAGATGCTTTTTTCAATCTTGAATTTAGTTTAAGACATGTTTTTAAAAATGGACTTTATGTACCAGTTAAAGAATTTTATATAATGTGAAATAGAATTAGGAGAGTTGAGACAATTTCAATAAAAATTCTTTACAAATTTAAATACGACTGCTTATTTTTACTTAATCTTTTTAAAGTACCTAATTATACAATATGATAGTAATGATTCTGTATGCCATAAAGTGTTAAACATCTAAAATGTTAGCATATATGTCATGATAAAACACCCTTTGAAGACTGCAAACATAGAGAAATTACTTTTATTTTGTTTTTGCATTCCCTACAACTTCAGCCAGTTAATCTTATCCACTGCTTTAGGCAGTAGTGTTTGCCCAGAGATTCTCAAACATCAATGTTATCATTGCAACTGAACATGGTCTTATGACTACATTTGGAATCTATTTTTAAACAGTAACGTCTGTTATAGTCCTTCTTTGTAGCTCAATACATTCTCCCCACAATTAATCCATTTTCACTTTGCTGAGAAATTCCTGGATACTTAATTACTGCTTCTTTGTTGCATTTACTATTTACTCATTCACTCCAGTCATTTTAAAGAAGAAAATGTTCTCCAACGAATGAGACCTAAATGTATATTCACGATTTTGTTTCACAGACCCAATTATTATTTCACACTTCCTTCTTTGCTATGATCAATAACAAATGTGACTTTAGTAACCATTGACAAACATGGTCTTAAATGTGCCCAATATTATTTTGAGCCAATAATATTGTTTTCCATATTTTCTGTAATCCATGAAACCACTCCATGATCATGACTTGTTATATAGATCTATTTCATTACCACCTTCTTTTCTATGTGATTAAACTACCACTTTCAATTGTTTTACCTGTTTTTACATGCATTTCCAATACCCCAAACCTTCAATGGTTTGGTGATACTTAAAATAATCATATTCTACTGATCGTTTTATGCCTTTATCAACTTTTCTCAAATGGTTTCCTCAGACTGATGGTGATTTTTATTTTTATTTTTTTGACGTTCATTCATTTTTGAGAGATAGAGAGACAGAACATGTAGGGGAGGGTCAGAGAGAGAGAGGGAGATAAAGGATCTGAAGCAGGCTCCACACTGTTAGTGCAGAGCCCCCATGGGCCTGGAAATCACAAACCATGAGATCATGACCTGAGCTGAGGTCAGACTCTTAACTGAGCCACCCAGGCATCCCTGATGGTGACTTTTAAAATTCTGTTTGGTACCTGAATTTTCATGTTCTCCAGTTGGTTTCATTAACACTTTATAATTTTGAGAATGTTTTCTGGTTGATTATATTTGGGAAATACTGTTACATTTTAGTACCATACTATATTGGTTAGGACTCTATGGTTGAAAGTAACGGAAAACAACTTGATTCAGTTTGAGCAAAACAAAGCAATTTATTAAATGGAGATAGGATTGTCTCCCAGACCTCAAGGGTAGGAAGGGACTATAACTAGAAACTGAAATGTTGTTAAGAACTCAGATCTCTTGGCTTCACTTTTCCCCTTTTGTGATCATTCCTTCTTCTTTTCTTCTCCTTCTATGCTCTGCCCTTCCTCCCCTCTCTCCTCTCATCTTTCTCTCTCTGTTGGCTTCTTCTATTTCTTTATTCACAGGGCAGAATATTGCCAAGCCACATCTCCTGAGTGTGTGTGTTCCAATTCCAATCACATGCAGGACTGCTCCCTGGTTCTCAATTCCTGCTCCAAATTACCAGAAGTACCTGACTTGTCAACTTGGATCATAGCCAGGAAGGCGGGGTCAATGTACAAATATGGCTGTTAAGCGCTCAGCCTTGGAAAATTCCAAGAAAAAGAATGGGGCATTATAGATTGAAAACCCAAAGGGTTATAGTAATACACAGCAATATAGCAATTTATGAATCCTTGATTTAAATATTTTCTATCATATCCAAAATTTCACCATTATTTCTTCAAGTCTCCAGAAAATATTTAGGTTATGGTGATAAGTCAAAAATAAAATCAACCCTGATTTTCATTAATTTGTAGAAAAGCTATTCACTTCTTGATTTGAAAGTAAATAATTAACATAAATTAATATAATTTAAGCATTTAAAATAATGTCCTGCACATGATAAGCAACATACAAGTGTTTGCTCTTATTTTTATATTCTTATATTTATTTATTCATTCTGTGTTTCTTATGTGCCAGAAATTATACTAAAGGTCAGGGATATAATGTTACATAAGACTATTTTTTCTATCTTCAAGGAATTCAGTTTAAAATACACCTAGAAATATGGTAATTAAGCTTTTGGCCCAAGAGATTTAAGTAATATACATCAGACTTTATAATTAATGATAGGTATGTTATTTGCAATGTAAGATGGGACTGGGCATTGTAAATTAAACAAGATTTACCTTTGATGTTTCTCGTGCCATCTTTCTGCATGCTGCTTTCTCTTCAAATCCTTCTTCCCCACTCTAAATACTAATTTTGTGGCTCCAAAATTGCCACGCATGGGACTTGTCTTCTGCCTAGCCCTTTAGAATCTGAACCTTTTCAGAAAGATTTTCTCTTTCCTATAGATTTCATGTGTCATTTTGAAATTGCCTGGATAAATTGCTGGCTAAACAGTCAAAAAAAATTTTTTTTTAATTTTAAAGTGTTGGGGCTAGAGCACCTGGGTGACTCATTCGGTTAAGCGTCCAACTCTTGATTTTGGCTCAGGTCATGATCTCACAGTTCATGAGTTCGAGCCCCATGTCAGGCTCTGTGCTGACAGCATGGAGTCTACTTGAGATTCTCTCTTGCCCTCTCTCTCTGCCCCTTCCTCCCTCTCAAAATAAGTAAGTAAACTTTAAAAAAAAAAGGTTGGGGCTCATTGCTCTCTTCTCCCACGTAGTGGGTCTGATGGGCTACGGGAAGAAGAAGAAAAAAGGTGGAAGAGTCTATCCAAGAATAGGTGATGCCATAGAATTGAAGCCAGAAGCCCAAGTGGTGAACTCAAGGGAGGAAAAACCGATGTACATCAAATCACTCACTGGATTAATGTGGCAAATTGATCACTTTTGCAAAGGAGATCCCTGGAGTAGGAGTTAGACATTCTAAACAACTGAAGTCAAGGTGAATACAGTATGAGGTAGTAGAGTGTGGTGAGCACAAAAAGGACTGAATATATGCCTGCTCAAGACTGAATTGAAATCCTCTAAATAATCTTCTGCTTCCCTGCAGAACTTTAAGGTACTTTGAAAACAAGTGGCTCTGCTACGTGAATTTAAGAATTTTTCATAAGGACAAGATGAGGCCTACACTGAAGTCCTTTAGTTAAGATGGAGGATGGGGGAGAGGGGAAAGTGGGTGATGGGCATTGAGGAGGGCACCTGTTGGGATGATCACTGGGTGTTCATCCTATTTTAATAGCCTCCCAAAGAGTTTCATATTTTAATTCCTTAAATCCATCCTTTCTACTGCCTTCATGACATATTTATGAGATTTAAATCTGTTATATTTATAGGCACAGGAGAATGTGTGATACTTTAAGTTAAAAATGATGCTACAAAAGGCTATCGACACAATAATCCCTCTTTGGGCAAATTGTATATTTTAATATGCATTTATGGAAGAAAAAGTCTAGAATGAGGAACACAAAATCAGAAATGTGAAGAATAATGATTATTGGGTATGGATTCAGGATGCTTGTTTGAAAATTGTCTGTATACTTTTGTAAGAACACACTACTGGTTTAAACACCACACACATATATACCATATGTATAAATTAAATGTAATAATACAGTATGGTCTTCATTTTATTTGTTCTTCCTCTTCACTAAGAAAGATCAAAGCCTTCAGTCAAGACAATGTTTCATCCTGATTCTGTCCTAATTCTCTTCTGTTCTTCTGTCACTGTTGAGTGTCACTCTATGGCATTAGCATTGCCGACTGCTTCTTCTTAGTTCTGTCCTCAACTGCTTAAACCTCACACATTAATCACTGGATCTCTTTTATGTACTATATTCCACTTAACCAACTCCCTTTCTGCATTCAAAAATAAATGAAGTATTCAAGAGTTCATATATACAGAATGATGAAATATGTAACGTGAAATTGCAAGTGTACCTTCCATTAAGCTAAAAAATAAAACATTGCAAATACAGTTTTAAGTTGTGTGTATTCTCTGAGCCCATCCCCCCACTCACTGTGCCTCCATTCTCCTAGATCTCCTTGTTACCAACACACCGAATGCGATGTTTATTTATGCACTGTTTTTTATGTCATAGCTAGATTGTATGTGCCCCCAGATGAAAAGATGGTATTATTTAGCTTCATTGATAACTGGTAGCAGTTATCTAATTTTCTGCAACTTGCTTTTCTTCCTCAACATTTTTCTTGTTAGATTAATTCCAGCTGATACTCATAGTGTAATAATAATGTGATTAGACTATAGAAATATTACTCACTTTTGCATAATATTTAAACATACTGCATTTGGTTCACCTGTTCTCCCCTTGATAGGGTTTTAGGTTGCTTCTAATTTTTTACTTTTATAAATAATAGCACAGGAAACATTCTTGTAGCTATCTCCTTGTATTCACTTGTAAGAGTTTCTCTAGAGTACATCCCAAAGAATGGAATTTCTGGGTTGTGGGGTGTATGTACCTTCAACTCTCCCCATCTTGTCAAATATCTCTCCAGAGTGTTTATACCTATTTACATTCTTACAGCATAGAAGAGTTCCTGTTCTTCTTCTTGTCAGATTGTTTGCCGATGTGATGGGTGTGAAATGGTGTCTCACTGAGGTTCAGTTTTGTATTTTCCTCATACTGAGCTTCCTTTCATATATTTATTTGGGTTTCTGCTTATATCTGTTTTCTTATTTATATGCTGTTAACACATATTACTTTTTTTAATGAAAATAACAGTACAGGAAAAAATGCAAATAGAATAATGTAAACTTTCTCCACCACCCCCAAGCCCAGGAGCCTTATCAGATCAGCCGACCTTCCCTGACCTGTGCTCTTCCTGGCTTTAATTTGGGCCTCTGTTTATGCATTTCCCTCTGCTTGATTGAACCTCCAAAAACTCTTTCAAAGTGTTTCTTCTTGGTGCTCCTGTAGAACTGCTCTGTTAGTGTATGAGGCACATTATAGTAAAATGAGTTACTTTCAGGATTATTCCATCCTTGCCTTTCCCACCTCCCAGGAGTGGACTTTACTCTCCTGGTTGCAGGGGTCAAATATAACTGGTTTTTGCTTTCCCAAAGCTCAATCCATGGCATTGAATATGAGTTAACTTTAACTCCATGAAGAGTTTCTAAGATCCTAGAAAAAAAACATGTACCTGCCCCACAGTTGTTCTTTGGTGGCCCAGCAAGGAATGTGTGAATAGTTGCCATTTAGTGATGCTACTGAAAGGGTAATGCTGAGTAGTTAAACTATTCATAGAACTAAGATTGTTCTAGGACAGTGGTCCTCAGACCCGGCTACATATTCAAATCACCTGGGAGCTTAAAAAACACTAGTGTCTGAGGTCTACCTCCAGAGATTCACATGTAACTGGTCACACATGCACCCTTGGAATTGGGAGTTTCAAAAGATTCCCAGCCAATTCTAATGTGACCACAGTTTAAAACAAAACAAAACAAAACAAAACAAAACAAAACAAAACAAAAAAAACAAAACAAAACAAAACCCAGCAGTTGTTCTCAGGGCACAGGATGAGAATTGGCTACAGGAGAGGCTATCTGTAGCTGCAATCCCAAGGAACTGATCCTACTGCAGAAGAGGGAAATGCCTCAGAGTGGTTGCAGCCGTGACCCATCAGGGGAAGCAGACGAATCCCTTAGGAGATCCACCCCATCAAGGGGAATTGCTGCCACTAGGTGGCCAGATCTTATTCAGGTATCACCTGAGGTTGCCGCCATGAGCATAAAACTGGGGAGACCAATGCACCAAAGTTTCTTTTCCTCCTTTCCATTCCAGGGAATGACACATAGCAAAGAGGAAAATCTAGAAATCACATGCTTCTCTGGTGGTGGCTGATCCTGAAATTTGGGGACTATCTGGAGAGGTGTTTGAAACAGTAAAAAAGAACTTAAATCATAAGTCAACCTTTAGCAGTCCATGGAAGAGGATGAGTTTGGGGAAAACAAAGCACATTTAGAGCAGATTCAATTTAAATTCTAACACAATTCTTCAATAAATGTATCTGGTAGTTTACCTATGGTTTATGACAAAATTATTTTCAAATACTTGGCTATAGGACCCAGTTTTAAGAACAGTAAAGTTAAACATGAAATATTCCTTTCTCCAATATCTCTAGGCCATGTGGTAATTTTCTCCTTGCCTTCACCTGTGTCTTCACGTAACAGATGGAAGGGGGACAAGGGTATGCTATATGATCAGTAAAGTAGCACTTTATGTTCTGGTTATATATTGCTGAATAACCACTCCAAAACTGGAATGGCTTGAAACCGCAGTTTATTATTTTCTCTCATGGTTCTACGAGTTATTGAGCTTACCTGGGTGGTTCTCATTTGGTGTCTCCTGGTTTTCAGTCAGTTTGAAGCTGGGGCTGGCGTCTCTGAAGGCTGTATAGGGCTGGATGTTCACATGGCTCACTCACATGCTGGCAAATGCTGCTGGCTGTCAGCAGGGAGCTCAGCTGGGGCTGATAATAGAAATGCCAACACATGGCCTCTCCACGTGACTTAGTCTTCTCACAGCGTGGCAGCTGAGTTCCGAGAGGGAGTATCCTAACGCTGAGTGCACCATGAGGCTGGGATCGGAAGCTGCCAGTACTTTTCAGACTTGGGTTTGGAGTTCTCAGAATGTCATTTTTACCTCATTTTATTGGTCAGAACCATTACCTTGCCCACTCAGGTTCAAGAGTAAATAGACATCCCCCTTGATGGGAGAAAGGCAAGGTCACGCCCCAAGCGGGCAACTGACCATCTTGGGAAACATACTCTATCACACAACAGCTCTGTAAATTTTTATTTCAGTTAATAACTTGACCAAATAAATGTCATAGAATTATGGAAGAGTTCAATACAAATGGTGAAATTCAATAAGTTATTATTAAGACAGTATATGAGTTGTAATGTGATGAGTTGCCCTCATGTTGTTATAAAATCGGGAACAGTAATTCCTAAGCTTCAGAATTATATCTTGGGGTCGGTTTTTATAAGTGAATCTCAAGTAGATATTTCTTTTATTTACTGAACTAAACTAGAAATTAATTTCTTTTCAGCAACATTATTTTAAAAGCTATGTTTATTAGCTTTTAAATGTTCAGTACAATATTTGACACATTATGGTGACTGCATTATCTTTCTATGTGGGAATTGGGAAATTTGAAATGTTTGGTGGGAAATTCAATTTACTGCAAATATACTAGTTTTAAAGATGAACCAGTAATTATAAACTGATTTATCTCCAGGTCTTTAGACTCTTATAAAGTGAAATTATGGAATGGCCTCAAATATATCTTTTTTGGATGAAATATATATACACACATACATTTTTGGAGATATGTCTTCTTGGTATGTAAGAACAAATTTGTTGGATTTATTAGGCCAATAATTGCACCATGTAGTCAACTTACTAGTGCTCTGGTATTTTATAATTGATGGGAAGCTACAAAATCCCCACATAACTTTATGTTGTGATAAGGCTGCAAAATGAAATATGTAATTGTTCAATGGACATTCCTACTTGCCACATTTTTCTGTCAAAAGAAAAAATAATGTAACTAAACTTTATACTCTTTTTCCCACACATCTCTATTTTGTTGATCCTCATGAGCTGAAGACATTTTTGTTAGTATATGAGGGGATGGGAATAGCATTTTGGCTATGAATATGTCAAAATAATTGTGGTTAAAAAATGGCAGTTTATGAGACAAGTGATTATTCTCTGAAGTATTTGGAATAATCTGGGAATTGGGAGTAGATAGGTCAAGAAGTCTTTTGATATATGGCAGAAATAGAGCCATACTTAAAACTAAATGTATTTATAGGGTCTAGCACTGTGGGAAGTGAGGAGCCAACCATGAAAACAATGAAATGGGAAATATCTTGTCTTTCAAGATATTTTAATTTTATTATTTATTTACTTTTATATGCTTATTTATTTATTTTGAAAGAGAGAGAGAGAGAGAGAGTGAGAGAGTAAGAGAGTGCCCAAGCATGAGTGAGGGAAGGGCAGAGAGAGAGGAAGAGAGAGGGAATACCAAGCAGGTGCCCGTGCTGTCAGTGCAGAGCACAACCCCGGGGCTCAAGCTCACCAACCATGAAATCTTGACCTGGGCTGAAATCAAGAGTCAGAGGCTCAACCGACTGAGCCACCCAGACGCCCCCAAATTTTACTTTTAATTAACCCTCTTTTACTCAACTGACTTCTCATTTCTTCTTCCAGCATAAATAAGCTTCAAACCATTGTGAAGAGCTTCCGTTGTCATCCCTTGCATTGATTTCCCTCGGTGGGGCACCCGTGTGAATACCTGAAAGCAAGATGCCACACAGATGCACATTCAGAGGTGTCATTCCTGCTTCCTATTTTCAGAAGAGAGAAAAGCAAACTTAGTAACAGGCAACATCCAAATAGGTGATAAGAAAAAAATCATCAAATTAAAAGTTTGGCAGAGAAGAACATTTCCCAATCAATTTAAATGGGGCTGAGTTAGAAAACTATTTATGTTTTTAAAACATTTCTAACTTTTTGGGGCGCCTGGGTGGCTCAGTCAATTAAGTGTCTGACTTCAGCTCAAGTCATGATCTTGTGGTCCGTGAGTTTGAGCCCTGCATTGGGCTCTGTGTTGACAGCTCAGAGCCTGGAGCCTGCTTCGGATTCTGTGTCCCCTCTCTCTCTGCCCTTCTCCCACTCATGCTCTGTCTCTCTCAAAAATAAATGAACATTTAAAATTTTTTTAAAAAATTTCTAACTTTTTGAGATTATCAAAGTGAATTTTGTTCCTTAGTGTATTCAAGAGTATGTAAATACATTAAAATTTTAAAATTATTATTGGTTTTAATAATAGCTTTCTTGGGGCGCCTGGGTGGCTCAGTTGGTTAAGCGGCCGACTTCGGCTCAGGTCATGATCTCACGGTCCATGAGTTCAAGCCCCGCGTCGGGCTCTGTGCTGACAGCTCAGAGCCTGGAGCCTGTTTTCAGATTCTGTGTCTCCCTCTCTTTCTGACCCTCCCCCATTCATGGTCTGTCTCTCTCTGTCTCAAAAATAAATAAACGTTAAAAAAGTAAAAAAAAATAGCTTTCTTGAGATATAGCTCACAAACCATAGAATTCACCTATTTAATATTTACAATTAAATGATTTTGACATATTCACAATGGTGTGCAACCTTCACTACCACCAATTTTAAAACATTTTCATCACCCTTTCTCCCAAAACTCATACCTATTAGCAGTCACTCCCTTCTCCTGGATCTTCTCGCCCAGCCCCAGGCTGGGATTTGTCTATTATGGACATTTCCTATCACTAGAGTCATACAACATGATCTTTCGTGATTGGCTTCTTTCCTGCTGCATAAATAACATTTCCAAGGTTCTTCTATATTGAAGGATGTATCAGAACTTCATTCCTCTTTATTGTGAAAAAGTAGTTAATTGTAGAGATATACCACATTTTATCATTTCGTGAGTTAATGCACATTTTGGTTCTTTCTAGTTTTTGGCTATCATGAATAATGCTGCTATGTACATTCATGTACAAACTTTTGTATGACATATGTTTTCACTTCTCTTAGGTATGGAATTGCTAGGTCATATGTAATTATGTTAAATCCTATGTTATTGCTATCGTAGTTGGTAATAGGATAGAAAAAAGTTCAAAGTTGGGAACCTGTATAAGGTGGGTGGAAATACTTCTAGTGTCAATGATGCCTGTAAACGCACAAATGGTTGCACACACGGTGATAGACAGAGTAAGAGACAGAGCTCATGATATGTGAAGGGAAATTCTGTAACTGAAATTATTTCTGCTGGGTAAATCTTAACCTCAGCATAAGTAGACAGAGGTTTTTTGATTTATTTATGTATTTTAATTTTATTTCCTTTAGGAGCACAGGAAAAGTTTAAGGCCTGTATGTCCACATAAGCATAGGGAAAATGTCAAGGCTCATTTTAAAAAGCAATTAAGTTCATTTATTCATTCATTCACTCATCTATATATTCATGAGCACCTATTGTATGGCAAGTCCTTTTTTTAGGTGATTGGGAGACATCACTGAGCACGGCGGACAAGAATGCCTGCCCGCGTGGAGCTTACTTACATCCTAGCAGGGACTGCAAATAGGTGTTATGCATGCATCCTTCCAAAATGGTGGCTTGGACAAAGAACATAGTTTATGGAAATCAGTAAAAACAAACAAACAAACACCTTTAATCAAATATTCAGCTGTATATTAAATTAAAATTAAAAGTGTGCCATTCATATGATGTTTCCTTGCTCTTCTATTCCATTTCTCAGCAATGTTTGCTTCTTTATATTTTATGTGCCTTAATAAGTGTGAACCATTATTCCTTGATTCTAGGAAGTCACGAGTTATAAAATATACCATTCAAATACTAATTACTTTAGCCAAAAATAATTCAATAAAAGAGACAGGACCAGAGTAAATGTCCACACTGATCCCAAGACACACTTCAAGGGAAAAATGCACTTAGAATTTAATAAATGGTATATGTGTAACCTGAAAACACTCATGTTCTTCACCTTTATTCTATATAGTATAGGAAAGGCTGTTCCCTTGCTACAGTCATCCCAAACTCTTTCTCTATATTTCATTGTTGATTACCTCAAGCAATCTCTGCCTCCCATCTGTTAGTAAAGACGTAGTTAAAGCTTACTGGCCACTTTCTACTGGAAGCAATGGCTTTCCAGTTGTCACGTTAGGCTGGCAGCTAGGGTCTATTGACTTCCTCTAGAAATCACTTTTTTTTTATCTCATTGGTTTTCTGGGGCTCAGTGTCCTAATGTGCTCTCTCTTATAAGTCTAGGGGGGCAGTTATTACTACTTTGTAATGTAGTTTAAGAACCTCCTTTGATTCAACTTTATTATATTGAGGCCTAGAAAAAGAAGTCTAAGTTGTAGTCTGCTTTTAAAGTATGAATTTTCCTAACTTCCATATACAAAGTTTTATATTTGTTTTAAAAAACAGAGAATGGAATCATGTAACTTATTCTGCTCCAATGCACATATATATGTGAATATTTTGTGTAGCAAAATATTATGATCAATTACTTTATTCATTTTACTAGGTTGTGTAGTGTTTTATTGTATGAATATGTAAAACATTAATAAATACTTAGGTTGTTTCTATTTTATTATTATTATAATATTGCTACAAATAAAGACATAGGTGTGTATCTTTGTACTCTAATGTGAGTATATAAGTTGGATAAATAAATATATTTGTTTGTTAAATGAATTCCTAGAGCTGGATCTGTTCGGTCAATGAATACAGATATTTTAAATTTTGATATTTTTCGCTAAACTATTTCCCATATAACTCTGATGGCAATTCCAAAGTCCTTGGGTGGAAGTCATAGCTGATATTGCCACTTGCTTTGAAATATTTGTCAGGGACAAGACATAAGGTGAAAAAACATGTTTAAATTTGCTTTCTTGGAATAGTAGTATATTGATGAAAAATCATGGTGAATCGATAACTTTGGTTTAGTGATTTGGGACATCCAAAAAAAAAAAAAAAAGCATTCTATTGGTATAGGTTCCCATGTGTCTATATCTCTAAGACTAAAGAAATGTTATTGTCATGGAGAAGTATTTGATAGAGATGGATAATATCCAAATGGTGATTTGGGGCATGCCAATAGCCATCATGAATAAAGATTGAGAGGTCACATTTTAGCCACATTCCCGCTTATTGGACCTATTTTTATTGCGTTTGCTGTGATTGTATACTACTACAAAACTTATTGCTAATTCCATCTTTTTCTATTTTCAAGTAATGCTCTAAACATGCAGATAATGGCAAAAAATCAGCTTGACGGAGATGTCTGTGCTTTTGCAGTGCAGCATACGCATCAAGCTGACTGCTGAATTATTTCCTGATAAGATAATTTTCCTTCAAGTCTTAATACCACAGAGGTCACGTGGTCTGGTGAAATTCATGAGGGAACTGTCACTTTCAGGCTCCTAATATCAGTCACTCTTCGATCTATATTTGGTTTATGGATTCAGGAAAGTGTGATAGCAGTTATTAGCCGCTCTCGGAAAGTTCTCTTGCAAGAGAGATTTATTTCCTGATTAATGATGGAAATGATCCAGTATTAATTTCAGTTTTTGATATCAACAATTTCATGTTAACATCATTCTTGCTATGTTCACCTTTCAAATTACTGTGATCATTCTAATGATTAAAAAGCTATTATTTGATTTAGGTTCACTCTGCAATTACCAGCTGTAGCATTTCTGACATTTCTTACTAAATTTGGGTATGTGAGGTTGTACCTCAACTAACAAAAGATTATCCTATGGAAGCTTTTTTTACATGCATTTAAGTAAATTAAAGCATAGAAAACTCAGGAATTAGTATTAGTCATAAATGTTATCCTATCCAAACATAATTTCTGACAGGAGCAGTGGAATTTGTTTTATTGCTTTTTATGCATGAAATTAGGATACCTTATGCAATCTTTTATTTGTAGTCATAGGTTTCTCAACATTTATTTTACAACAACACCAACTTGCCTGTTCCATTACTCTATTTCCTAAGGTACATTGTTAGGCTGTTCAACTTTCATAGTTCATATTATCCATTATGATTAGAACTAGAGCTTTTAATTACAGCCTAAGAAAAGTATTCTCAACCAGTTCCCACAGAATGTAGTAATCACCTTAAGGGTTCTTCCTTTTGGGGGTGCCTGGGTGACTTAGTCAGTTGAGTGACCAACTCTTGATTTTGGCCCAGATCACTGATCTCCTGGTTCATGGGATGGAACCCCACATCAGGCTCCACAGTGAGCATGGAGTCTTCTTGGGATTCTCTCTCTCTCTCTCTCTCTGCCCTCTCCCATGCTCTCTCTCTCAAAAAAAAAACACATAAACTTAAAATGAAAATAAAAAAGAAACAAATTCTTCCTTTTGGACATGTTCTGATGAAGTAAATCAATGAAAACAGTAAATAATTTAAAAACTAGAAAGTACCATAGAAGATTTCACAGTCCCTTTGCTTAGTAAATTCTGTAAGTGTGAGTGACAATGTAAAGATACTCTTGAAGTATCTTTACTTACTGCATTTCATGTTTATATTCTATTGCCAGTCCTTTTTTTTGTCAATACCCTAAATTCTTCTTCAATAAAGGGTCTCTTTTCTATTGGTCATTTTGTTAGGGCGAATTCCAGTTAAAAATGATTTTGTTTCAGAAATCTAAGGACTGCAAATAATAAGACTACTTTTTATGAATATCCTTGGGTCATTTGCACTTTACCAAAATTTTAATATTGGCATTTCTTTTGGATTTTCATATTCTAATTTTAATTCATTAAATAAACCATCTATAGTGAATCTTCAACATGGGAACATCTGGGTTAACTTGGATAGTTGGATAGTTGCATAATCATTGAATTGAGAATTTAGAGTTTACTTTATCAAGTTCCTTTGAGTATGAGTCTTGTGATTAGATGTCCTTAAAGAAGCAAGAAACTAGATAAGAAACTGTAACTGCATTGAAATAGGAGTAGAAAATATATTTTGGGTAATTTGTTATCTAATTGTATTTCTGCATGACAGCAAATGAGCGTGTCCTCAATAATTATCCTTGGTTTTACTCAGTAGTATCAGTGCCATTGGTTGATAACCCCTGAAATATTCTCTGAATATTACATGAGAAGTCATTATTTGATAAGAACTGGTCTATCTATGGAGACACTGTATCAAAAAACCTTCACTTAAAAAAAAACAAACTTATCTCAAAGAGAATTTTCCATTCATGAGCAGTAAAGCAAAGGTCGAACTTATACTCTGTCTTATTTGAATATACTTTTAATTCCCATATAGATTTAAAAAGAAAGTGAAAATAGCCCTTTAGATCACACCATAGAGGACAATTTAGAAAAAAATGCTTATTTAGTAAAGACATTTCATATTCAGAATTCTCTTTAGAGTTGATTGATTTCTAAAGTCCAGATCCAGAAGACATTACCCATCCTCTTACATTACGCTCAGTTTATTGACTCAAAAGAATGGAATTGGAAATGATTGCAAAAGGTTCATAAACTTTAATAGATGACAAGCTGGGTTAGCTACTTAGTGTTAGAAGCAACCCTGAGAATCAGTTTCCAGCTTCTTAGTCAAGTGTTCTATTACAAATGCTGCTTTGACGCTTTCTAACCTTCCTCTCGCATAAACCTCCCTGGTTTGTTTCACACAGTCCCCTGAATCTCCCTTTGCTTTTGTGTTTTATCCATAAGCATCTATCATTAGAAAATACATTGAATATTAAATTCCTCATGATGCTACTAAGGTCATTTCTTTCCTTTTTGAAACACTTTACAAAGATTGACAATTAATATAAACTCAAATATCTTATCTTCCTTTTATTTTATGATCCTGAACTTGCTTCACATTGCTTTTTCTTTTAGGGATTTTGAAATAAATATAGGAATGTTATTTAATAACACTGAGTATAAAATATTTCACTCTTCTCTTTTTCTTCGTAAAATATGTGTAATACAGGTACCAGCCCCACATGTATGTTTATGGTAACAGAGACTAGATTACATATAATGTATTTTTACTTAATCTCTAGAGTATACTCTGGTTTATAGATTTTCTTTTTAATTTTGCTGTTTTCTCTTGACAAGATGTCACAGATTTTGATTTATTTTAAATAAGTCTCATTTCCTTCTACCAACATTTTCACTTAGTCCATACTTTGTGCTTTTTCAGAGAAGCACTCTACCTAGAAAGCATTCCTTCTACTTTATATAAATCCAGTGTTCTTGTCAATTGCCGCATTAACCTTTACAGAAAACGTACTATCACAGACTCCTCTGGTGACTCTTTCCTCCGCTCACCCTTCCCTCAGAACCTATGCGTTCAATTCATGCTCTGTTACTTTGTACAGCTGGTAATGCTGCTCTACACGTATACTTTTCATTTAGATCGTATGAACATCTTACATGGCTTCCATCTCCAACTATATTATAAACTTTTTTTGAAAGTTTATTTTTGAGAGGGGGGGAGGGGCAGAGAGAGAGGGAGACAGAGGATATGAAGCAGGCTGCACGCTGATAGCAGAGAGCCCCATGTGGGGCTCAGACTCACAAACCCCAAGATCATGACCTGAGTCCAATGGAGAGCTCATGTCCTGAGCTGAGGTTGGACACTTAACCTACTGAGCCACACAGACACTCCTAGATTTTAAACTTTAGATTGAATAGTCACATCGCCACATTAGTTTCTCTATGTCCTTTCTCCACATCCACCCTCCTGTTCCTTGTTTCATTACTCAGACATTTGACTTTTCAGTTTATTGAAATGTAACTAGGATTTTCTCATTGTAGGTCACTGTAGTTTATTATTCCAGCTGACAATGAAAGCCAGTTCCAGATTTGGGATAAATTGCCTAGACTAGAAAGTAACCATAGCGATGAACTAAAACGAATTATATAAAATACCAATAAAAAAATACAGAAACCACATAACTCTCTTTCCCTGATAGACAAAAAGACGCTACAGATTCTTATTTTTTAAGAAAACGTATATTACAAGAGCAGTTAATCTCTGTTTTAAATGTATGGTGTTATTTCATTGTATGTATTCAGCGTCACCAGTATCACTGCAGAAATAGAAAAGGCAACCTGCAGTGCTGGCTCATCAGAGCACAGACAACCTCAGCCACAGGGCCTGGCCCTCGTGTCGCAGACGTTTCATGTGGGTGACGCTGTGAGGGGGCGTCCGGTGCCGTTTGCGGCTGTGCTGGGCCCACGTGCCTTCCTCTGTAACGCGCTCAGTTTCATCAGCCTCTCGCCAACCTCAAAAAAGTTGCCCACTCATTAAAAGAAAAGTTACAGTTGTCACAAGGCAAGTTTTAAATATTTTATATTTTATTAGATTTTACCACATTGATTTGCTCTTAAAGGCAGTAGTGAATATTCCTAGGTACTATTAAGTCAGCTGTAGTCTATTAAACAGCTTGTGGGTACAATTGGTCCAGGTTTGAGACTAATTTTTCCTGACATCAGCAACTGAATGGTAAGATAATAATGAAGAGAGATTTTAAAATGTTACCTAACTTACAGTCTAATGGTGTAACCACACTGTTTACTACATGTTTTATTTATTAAAATAATTTTTATGCATTTTATTGAACAATTAACAGCACATGTTCTGTGTAGGGGGATCTATTTGCTTGTGTGTGCTTGGAAAATGTTAATATTTAAAATTTAGTATTAATGTTCCTACGGCATGCATTAAATTGGACCCTTGTTAATGCTCTAAATAACAGCACAGAAGATGTTGAAAATAATTAAAAGCTAAATGTAGAATCAAAAAAATTATCTTTATATCTTTATTTTGTGTTATCTGACAAAATGACAAAGATATTTGTGAGGAATAAATCCTTATGGTTATTGATTTTTATTTAATTAAAAGGAAATCATTTTATTTAATTTTTATTTCTTTGAAGTTATTTATCTTTGAGAGGGAGAGAGAGAGAGTAGGGGAGGGGACGAGAGAGAGAGGGTGAGAGAAAGAGAATCCCAAGCAGGCTCTGCACTGTCCACGCAGAGTCTGACACAGGGCTCGAACTCAAACTGTGAGATCATGAGCTGAACTGAGATCAAGAGTCAGCTGCTTAACTGACTGAGCCACCCAGGCACCACAGGAAATCATTTAAATCAAAACTATTTAAATGAATTTTACTCTACAGTCAAATTTTTATTTCTCTACCTCATTTGTAACAAATGTTCCAAAGAGGTGTATACTGTTTGAATCTTAAAAGATGTATATTTACACATAGGGAACATAAGAAAAGGAGTACAAACAAGAAAAGACCTAAGAGTTATACTTGACTATATGATTAGATTTCCTATTAATTATGGTAGGAAAAGGTTGGGTGTTAGGTTATATAGTTAATTAAAACTTTCACAACAAACAGTTTTTCTCATCTTCAATGTCCAGTGCTAATGATGATAACTTTATTCCATATAAAATGTAGTTGCTGTTACATTTGAAATACGTATTTTAAAACGTTGTCATCTTAAAACACAATTAAAATAAGTTATTTTCACATAGGATTTGGGAATTAGGAGGGCACTGGTGAAATAAGTCCTAGCATATATAGAGCAAAATTTCCCTAGAGAACCAAATAAATCTTCCAAAAAGATTCACATTCTCATTGTTGTCTCCACTTTCTGGATTTTCTCTCACCTAAAAATCCCTACAGAGAAAGTCAGTAAGGTCAGCTGGTGGATATTCCAGTAATTCCTCTTCCTGTCTTTACCTCTTTCCCTGCTGATGAAACAGTCATGCAGGAGATATTGTGCCTTCACCGTCTCTCCATCCTTGGTGCTGGTTCGGGTAGAAGAGAATGTTGTGCTCAGTGTATGCAAATGGAAGCTAAATTCATTTGATTTGCAGGTCAGGTGAAAATGGCCTTTGAATTAGGCCAACATAAGACAGAGATGACTTTCTGACAGAACTTCCTCATTTGTGCTCTTTGAGAGATATTGCTTTGCAAAAGATTCAGAAATGACACCAATAGATGGGACTCCAGAAACCATTTGAAACTTCTTTTTTATGAACACCGACTGCCTTTTGATCATTTAGAAGTGTATCTTCAGTCATAATAGACCTTAATTATCTGATTATACTGGATTTTCTAATGGTATAAAATAAATTTCTCAGACAATTGACTGGTTGAATCTAAAATACTAAAGAAGTCAATTTTGAACACCAGTGATTTAGCAGTAAATCATCCTCTTTATATAAGTCTTAAGTCAATGTACTAAATAATTAGAACTGCTAATATTAAAAAAACACTAATTGGCACTAAAAATTAGATTACAGTGAGTATGAAGATAAACTATTTATAACATTAGCCTTTCACATTTTGTTAATCTTGAAAAAAATGCTTCAGAATTCTCCATTAAAATCTCATGATTAATGACAAAAGGATTATAGATGGATAACATTACAAAAGGATTAAATCCTTCATAGATATGTAGAACAAATGAAAACCATTGTTTCCATTTCTGTATTCTACACCTAGATAAACATGTGTTTAGGAAAATACACATTTGTTTTACATAGTTAAGAAAAGCCACAAGAAGGGGGCTTGGGTGGCTCAATCAGTTAAGCTCTGACTCTGGACTCAGCTCAGGTCAAGATCTCACAGTTCATGAGTTCAAGCCCTGCATTGGGCTCGGTGTTGACAACGCAGAGCCTGCCTGGGATTCTCTCTCCATCTCTCTCTGCCCCTCCTGCACTCATTCTCTCTCTCTCTCTCTCTCTCTCTCTCTCTCAATAAATAAATAAATAATAAATAAATAAACTTTAAAAAGAAAAGACACAAGAAAGAAAATATTCTGTCAAGTCTGTAACAGCTGTTGATTAAACATAATGGAATAACTCCCTTTTCTTGTAAGTACTACTATCTTAGTGCTTAAGATGTGATCTACAAAGTGACCTGAACCATTGCTCTACATATGAAACATTTCTTGGAGAAATCAAGAAACAACTACTACAAACCTTATATACTTAAGTGGCATTTGGTTTTGGAGTTGGTAATACTTTAGGACAAGATATATGAGAACCAGGAGATACACACACACACACACACACACACACACACACACACACACACAGAGAGAGAGAGAGAGAGAGAAGAAGAGAGGGAGACAGATGGAGAGAGACAGAGAAAGGGAGAGGGAGGGGGAGAGAGCTGGAGAGACAGAGGGGGAAGAGAGATGAGAGGTATTGGAGCTTAATTTCACTTTTTAATCTTGAGGAATTAATATCATCATTTCTCTCAACCTTGTCTATTTTGGCCATTGTTAAACATGTAAGTGACTCATATACTCTCTTTGCCCCCACAATCCTATCACCATACTACTTTGTGTTTTCTTTCTTTTAAAATCTCATATTTCCCTGGCTTTCTCTTTTATTCCACCCTAAAATTGCCCAATTCTTCCTAAGCCCCACTCAGCTTCTACCTCTGTTCCTCCTGAGGTGCTTTGAAACATTGAATAAACACCTAAAGACATGCTTTTAAAACATTTTACAGTGTGGCTATTTCAGATTTCACTTAAGAAGAATCAGTAAGAGAGAGTTTGTTGCTTTCTTCCTCTAATCCATTTTTTAAATTTGTTTTAATTTTTATTTATTTTTGAGCGAGAGAGAAGCAAAGCATGAGCAGGGGAGGAGCATAGAGAGAGGAGACACAGAATTTGAAGCAGACTCCAGGCTTGGAGCTATGAGCACACAGCCCGACGTGGGGCTCGAACTCATGAACCTTGAGATCGTGACCTGAGCTGAAGTTGGACACTTAACTGACTGAGCTACTCAGCTGCCCCCTAATCCATTTTCCATATTGCTGCTGCAATATTTCTGAGATGCAAAATAACTTTATTCCTTTGCTTAAAATTGTCAAAGGCTCCCAATATTCATTGAGATAAAACCTAAACTCCTTAGTATGACTTTGGAGTCATTTACTCAACAAATACTTATTGAACACCTACTATGTCTAGTCACTGTTCCTAGTGCTTGAGATGCACCAGTGAACAAAACAGGGAAAGATCTCTGCCCTCATGGAGATTACACTTTAGTGGTGGGAGAGAGATAATAAATGATAAATATGATACGTAAGTAACTTCTCCGGCATATTAGAAGATGCTAGATGCCATAGGAAGGAAAGTAGATCAGAAATTCTGGGAGTGGCCGAGGCAGGGTATGTTTGCATGGAATGGTAAGGGTCAGCCTTTCGAGATTTGAGTGCATGTCACCACCACATGCACCCTAACTTCCCACCATACTTTACTATCTTCATTTCCATGAATAGCCCTTGTTCTATCACCTATTAGCATTTTAGTTTGACACAAAATGTCCAATTTTCACAGAAGCCCTTTCTTTGCCCAACCCCTCTCTACTTTCGATTCCCCATTCTGCTATGGCATCATCCCCTCTCTATCCCCTGAGTTCCACTTTCCTCCCAGATAGAATTGGTTGTCCCTCTTCTTTATTAAATCCGTCTCACAGGGGTTCTTTTTACAATTATTTGTTTGTTTTGTATTTGTTAATTATCATTTTTTTTGCTAGGTTATGCTATACTACACTTGATCTTAGCCAAAAGGCCGAGAAGCGATTAGGTTATGCTATAGCAACAACAACAACAAAAATCCCTAAATTTTAGTGGTTTCTCACCTACATTTTGGTTGCAGCAAATTCTGAAAAACTGTGGCTCTGATTCCTGAGTTCCCTTCATTCCAGGAGTAACGTACATTTGGGACATGTCTTTTTCATGGCAGAAGGGAAAACGACTGGTCAAAACATTCAGTGTCTCTTAAAACTTCTCATGTATAGCATACATCACTTATGCTCACATCTCAAAGTCAGTGGGGCAGAAAAGATTCCTAGAGAGAGTGTCTCTGCAAGTTTCGTGATGATGGTTGGGCAATGGAGTCCTCTTACAAAAGGAGAGTAATTGTGAGCAATACAATCTGCCACACTTGTGTATCTCACACAGTGGACTCTGCATACCACGAGTTCAAGTTTTGTGGCTTTCATCAGCAGAGGTGTTTCCTACTACACCAATGTGGCTTAACAAAATGTCTTAGTGAAATAAGAAAAAGAGGATGGGAACTAACATCTGGTTAGTGTCATTGTACCAGGCACCACCACACTTTGTTACCTCTGTGTTACAAACGAGGCAAATGAGATTCCTACCTGAAATAACTTGTGCATGACAACAGTTCTGAAGCAAGAGATATAGCCTCTGTGACTCTAAAGCTGCTTTCTACCTCACCATCCTGCCTTTAGAGACATCTGTAATATACAACTCTTACGCATTCATTTCTTACTATTAAAGCAAAGAGAGAGATACGATAGGGCTACGAATGGTGATTCTATTTCTGCAGAGTATCTTGCATTTGACCTGCTCTTATCATGTCTCCCATCATTTTTCTATCTCTGGCATTTGTTACACACCATTTAGAGTTCCATAATAACCCTTTAATTATCCTCCTCTCTCTCTAAGTTCCATTCTATACCTAAATAATGTTCCCAAAGCATGTCTTGTACCATGTCATTCTTCTGTTTGAAAGTGTTTCAAGGTTTCTATTTTTGTATATGTTTATTTATTGATTTTGAGAGAGGCATTGGTGGGCAGGGGAGGGGCAGAGAGAGAATTCCAAGCAGGCTCTGTGCTGTCAGTACAGAGCCCTATGGGAGGCTTGATCCCACAAATAGTGAGATAATGGCCTGAGCCAAATTCAAGAGTCAGACACTTAACCAACTGAGCCACCTAGGTGTCCCTGTTTCAAAGATTCTAATGATCTGTACCACAAACTTGAGTTTGTGCTGTTACCCTACATGGTCTCACTGTTCTTCCTGAAATCCCTCTGCTGAACTAGGGACATCTTTAGGACCTAATCTTCACTTTTCCAAATATAAACTGCTTTCTTTGCTCACTCACTCCACTGGGACTAACCCTCCTCGTGCCTTCATTTATCGAAAAATGTTTTTCAATTTGAAGTCAAATGCTGCTTATTCAATTCATATCACTCAGGTCCCCACCTGATAGAGGTCTCTCCCTCCTGTGTTTCCTTGGAGCTTTGTAGTGATAAGACAACTGAAGTTATTGAGGATGCTGAGAGTGGATGCCGATATGAAAACTATCATCAGATATTTGGAGGATGCTCACCTGGAAGACGGATAGGCTTACTCTCTGAAGTTCTAGAGGGAAGAATAGAGACAAGCATAGATGCACTATGGGGGAATAGTTGCAGCCACTTCAGTATTAGCCCCAAGACAGAGTAAGTCTTTCTTCAAAGGAAGTGTTGAAGCAAAATCTGGGTGCCCCATGATTGTGGCTATTGTAGGATTTATGATTCAAACATCATCATTTATATTAGTTTGTGCACAAGGTGTTTTCTCTATTAGACTTTAGTTGTTTAAGAATAAAGACTTTTTTTGGGTGGGGGGAAGCACTAAAGGGGTAAGGGGCATTAAGAAGGACACTGCTAGGGATGAGCAGTGGTGTTATATGTAAGTGATGAATCACTAAATTCCATTCCTGAAGAAACAATATTTTGATTTTAAAAATTTAAAAAGTAATGAATTAGGGGCGCCTGGGTGGCTCAGTCGGCTAAGCGTCTGACTTCAGCTCAGGTCATGATCTCACAGTTTGTGGGTTCGAGCCCCACATCGGGCTTGTGCTGACAGCTCAGAGCCTGGAGCCTGCTTTGGATTCTGTGTCTCCCTCTCTCTCTGCCCCTCCCCTGCTTGCACTCTGTCTCTCTCTCAAAAATAAACAAACGTTAAAAATTTTTTTTAAAAAGTAATAAAAGAAAAAAAAAGGAAAAAAGCAAGTTGCAGGAGAATGTGTTCGATATGATGCCATTCATTAAAATTTAAACTCTCGCCCCCTCAAAATGAATAAGGACTTTTGTCTCATTTATATTTGTGTTTCTCATCCTATTTATTGGATTTGCTTTGTTATGCAAAAGGAGTAGGGGGACATACTGCTAATATCACAGGGTATAGCTATAAAATTAATTTTACTAAGACAAAAACTTTTAAGCAAAAAAGTAGCAGAGTGCATATATTTCTCTAAATTCCCACAACCCCAATAGAAGTGGATTTTAGACTACCCAGTTTGAGTGCAGACACCCAGCTGAAGGGACTTTAGGGATAGAATGCCTTCTATTCAAGTGTAAATTCCCTGCTAGAGGAATTGGCCTCAGAAAAGAGGAGTCTCTGGATCTCAACCTCTGTTATCAACAGATTCTCCCTGAGCTAATTTCTTGCTAAATTATCAAAAGGGAGGGAATGAGTCACCAGGAACTCACATCTGTTTCTTCTTATGCTTACAATGTCTTTGCCTGAAGACAAGTACTCCCTAACAGGGGTAATAAAAGAGAAGGAAAGTAAATAGATCTCTACCATTTTCATGTATTTATTTGGCACACGAAAAGACAGTGGAAAATGGAAAGAAACCTTTGAACTTTTGTAGCCAGTTAGAAACTAACAGTTAATGTGCCCAGTGGAAAGTATGTCAATTCGTCATCAATTGAAAGAAACACAAACCAATGATTAGCTCACCACTGGGAAAAAAGGAAACGCGAAAGACTGTGGGAAGAAGGGCACCGGACAGAACAGCTGGGATGATTGGAGGACTGGGCTTGTCAGGTGCAGAAATCCAGGCAGGAGCAGAGGAATAGAAACAGAAAGCTAGGAGAGGGCTGGGAGTAAGGACAGGCTGGTCAGTATCAATCAAGGCTACAATAGGGATGGAACTTTAAAATATTATGCCAAGTGAAAGAAGTCACATACAAAAGGCCACGTATTATATGATTCCATTCATGTGAAATATCCATCATATGGAAATCCAATGAGGCAGAAAGCAGACGAGTGTTTCTTAGGGGCTGGGGAGAGGGGAGGGTGGGCAGTAACTACTTAAATGGGTATGGGTATGCCTACTGCTTTTAGTGTAATGAATATGTCCTGGAACAAGACAGAGGTGATAGTCCTACAACACTGTGAATGTACTAAATGCCAGTGAGCTGTACACTTTAAAATAGTTAATGGTTAATTTTATGTTAAGCTTGTAAAATTTTACCTCAATTACAAAAAAGAATAGACTGGTTGGGACCACTCTGGGAGGAATGGAATTCCAATTATTCTTTGTTACTTTCTTTGTTTCTGTTTCTTTTTCTTTCTTTCTTTCTTTCTTTCTTTCTTTCTTTCTTTCTTTCTTCTTCCTCTTTCTTTTTTTCTTTCTTTCTTCTTTCTTTCTTCTTCCTCTTTCTTTCTTTCTTTCTTCTTCCTCTTTCTTTTTTTCTTTCTTTCTTTCTTCTTTCTTTCTTCTTTCTTTCTTTCTTTCTTTCTTTCTTTCTTTCTTTCTTTCTTTCTTTCTTTCACTTCAGTTGTCCAAGATTACAACTTTTTAGTTTTTACTTTAGCCAAATTTAGGTCATACACTTTCCTTCTTGTTGTATGGAGGCAATGTAAGAAAGTATCCTCCGGGGCGCCTGGGTGGCTCAGTCGGTTAAGCGGCCGACTTCGGCTCAGGTCATGATCTCGCGGTCCGTGAGTTCGAGCCCCGCGTCGGGCTCTGTGCTGACAGCTCAGAGCCTGGAGCCTGCTTCGGATTCTGTGTCTCCCTCTCTCTGACCCTCCCCCATTCATGCTCTGTCTCTCTCTGTCTCAAAAATAAATAAACATTAAAAAAAAAAATTAAAAAAGAAAGTACCCTCCCCTGAGTCTCTTAGTAGGAGGCAGGCCCCAGGATTTCATGGCCCACCAACATAACAGAAAATGAGAAATGCGTAATTTCCCAAAATTGATAGCAACGCTGTTAGGAAGGGATAGTGGATATTGAGCATACACGGTATCCCTAAAATATCCCTATTAGAGGCAAGAAAAAAATCTAATCAGGCATAAAACAGTCTTTGTAAGCAAAACTAGTAAGATGTCTTGAAAGAGCAAACAAGAATCTCTCAGACATATTTACTACTATTTTTAGAATTAAACGTTTTCTTTAAAGATATATGTGGTTGCTCTGTACATAAAACAAGTGCTTTGGAATATACAAATAGTTGAAATAAAATTCTGTTCCCTTTGAAGGCACATTGTGCAGAAGTCAGAGGATAAATAGAGCTGGCATACAGGCCTTTTGAAGTCAACTGGAATGCAACACGTATTTTGAAAATGGTACAGGAGAAGAGACGTCACAACTAGTTCTCCCCTTTTCTTTAATCAAAGTTCTTAAGATTCTTTGTGGGATTATGCTCTTGTTAAGACTTGGGAGTTTAGATGAATTTCCTTGAGGTGTTTGACAGGTCTGAAGAGGAATTATTGAGACACAGCAATAATAAGTTGACACTTGATCTTTAGAACACAAAGCTGCAAAGCTGTTCACGCCGGGGTCTGTTCCTATATCCAACGTGTACAGTGTGCGATGACATTCGTTCTGTGTGGCAACTGAGAAAACCTGTGCCAGAGAAAGCATTTAAATGTGCAAAATTGAATAGAATCAGACCAACGGGGCTGTTTGATGTGTTAAGGAAATAGCTCGGTTAGTAAAGATTCTTCTTTTTGTGGTTTTTATCACAAAAGGAATTTACCCGACACACAAATGACCTGTGTTGTTCACTTTATACTAAAATAAAATATCAGGCGAATATTCTTCCTCAAATGGAGAAAGAATTAACTTCAACACAATTAATTATTTTTTTTTACTGGCACACAGGTAAAATGTACGGAGTTGGATATAATTATAACAAAGTAGAAAGATCACTGGGTACGGATTCTGAAGACCTGGGTTTGAGTTCTGACTGCCAGTCTTTGTGCACCCAGGCTGGTCATTTGAATTCTCTATAACTTAGTTTCCTGCCTTACAGCGATGTCGTAGAGAGTATCAAACAAATGTCATTAATATTTCCTTTTTTTTACTTTACAGAATCTGTTACGAGAGGCCACTGTATTTTCTCATGGTTTTAATGCTGTTTGAAATAAAATGAGGGACTACAAAAGCCGGTTAATGTCCCAGGCTACCCATTTTAAGAGCAATCTTGTCTGCAAAATGCTGTCTTTCCATTGACAAATCACACATTGGCGGCCATGGTGGGGCAGTGTCATCCCACCACGAGTAGATTCAACTGCAGCTGCCTCTGTCAGTCTTCATCTCTCACTGTCTCTTCACATACACTTCAGTCCCGGTAAGTTGATTTAACACTGGATCTTAGTTCTAGCCTGCTCATCTTTGGTTACACAATCCCTGATATGAAAACCAAATAAAAGCCAAAAAAACAAAAGCAGCATGAAATCTGTAGGTAGCGGGGTACAGCACTGGGACAGTGGGTATGGAACTGGTAACACTAGCTAATAACACATGGACGGTGGTGAGTATTCACTTCCTCTATGAGATGGTGAGGAATGGGGTGGGACTTGGCAGGTGTGCGGTAGAGGGAAGGGACGAACAATAAAGGAAACCAGAGAGACTGGCTTAAGGTGAGGAATGGGGGCACAAACAGTATCTGTATCTAAGCACAATTGGGTGTACTTAGATTCTATTTTAGATTATGTCAAATAACACCTTTAGCCGTGTAGTTACTGGGAACTGACATTTAATTAGTGAATGACGAGCGTGAAATAGCAGGGTGACATGGAGCCGCTTAAGAATAAAGCCACCATTATTTCTCTTGCAGTTTATACCTGCTAAAGTATTGTTTTGCCCTTTATTAATCCTTCACAATATTACTGCGAGAAAGATAAATAACAAGAACTAGCTATTCACTCTTTCCTGTGGACTAAACAAAAGGAAATTGGTTTAAATTGTAGTCAAGTAAAAATGTCTTGGCCAAAAGGCCGATATCTGTGCTAAAAAGTATTTCCTAAATGGGTTACCCATTTTAGTAAATGTCTACGGAATTTACGAAGTTGAATTTTTATGACACATTAGCTTAAGCCAGGGTGATTACACTGGAAGACCCAGGGTTAAACATAAACATAGAAGGCACATTCAGCTCTCTACATGGGATGCTTAATACTCCCAGGCCCTCAAATTTTCTCCCAAAGGACTATCCCATTTCCTGAAATTTTCACATTACTGGTTCTTTGGGAGGAGTCACTGAGGGCCCCATAATGGAAAAGAGTATATGGATTGCACCTTACATTAATTTTAGCCATCTACACTCAGATATTTTTCTCAAAATAATTCCCAATTATCTAGAAAAATTCCAAGAAAATGGAAAATGGGACAAATAATTTTCAACAGAGTGGGAAAGTGATTCAAGAATCATTTAAGACACGGTTACTGGCAGGGGCTCCTGAGTGGCTCACTCAGTTACGCGTCAGACTTCGGCTCAAATCATGATCTCATGCTTCATGAGTTCGAGCCCCACGTCGAGCTCTGGGCTGACAGCTCGGAGCCTGGAGCCCATTTCGGATTCTTTGTCTCCCTCTGTCTGCCCCTCTGCTGCTTAGATTCTGTCTCTTGCATTCTCTCAAAAATAAATAAACATTAAAAAAATTAAAAAAAAAAAACATGGTTACTGGCAGAAATTCCCTGGTGATGGCTTGTGAACACGCAAATCCCTAAGTGAAGGAGGCCAGCCATTGTGACAACAAAAGACCCATCTAGAAATTGATTATTCATTCAACAAATATTTATTGAGCCTATATAATAATGCAACAGGCACTGTCCTTGGTACTGGGGCTAGAGAGTTAATAAAACAGGCAAAAATCCCTGTCTTCAGGGACCTTAAATTCTAAAGGGAAACACAGACAATCAACAATGAGAAATGAAAAAAATCCACAGTATGTTAAATATTGACATGTGCTAAGGAGAAAAGGAAGGCAGGGAGGGGCGATAAGACGTGTGTGTGCTTCCCAGAGAGGAGGTTGTAATTTTTGATAAGAGGGCTATTTTACAGTGAAGGTTAAAGGAAGCTGGGGAATGAGCCATCAGGTATCTGGGCAGAAGGTCCTTCAAACAGAGGAAACAGTCAAAGGCACTGGACGATCTCATGGGTACCAAAAGAAAGAGGAAAAGGAAAAATGAAACACTGACATTGCTTCCTTAATAGTTTGGTTTAATAGCAGTCTTGCCTCTTCAAGCGAGCATGCAGATGGCAGCCTCTGAATGGGCTTCCCACTCCCTTTGCCACTCAGGTCTTTGATGCTTTACTCAAAGTATTGTTGTCTGCAGGCAATCTTCTAGAACTTCTCAGCCCACATCTTCATCTCCTTCTATTCACCATTTGACTCTTGATTTCTCCATCTCTGGAGACTGATTCCTCTGTCAACTTTTATGTCTCCACTACTCTCTTGCCAGAATCCTTGATTTCCAGGTCCCTTACTCTTCTGGAAGAATCAGTCTCTGTCTGCCAACTTTGATCAGCCCTATCACCCTCATCTTAGATGAGGTTTTCATCTATCATCTGACTTATGGTATTTTCCTAACCAACTCCTACTTCCATTCTCTCTCCAGCTGGTCCTGTCCCTTCTCCCCATGTACCTGCAGTGGGCACTAGATGCACACGTTGTATGTGTGTGGGATGGATGGGCCAGCTGAGAACCCTAGAATTGCTTCTTGTTGACACATAGTGCTTCTCCCACGCCTGGTCCTCTTCTGGGCGAGAAGCATGCAGTTCCTGCATGGTGTCAATACCAGCTGCCTCAGATCTTGGACTCAGAGTCTTAAAGGGAAGATAGTCTCACTCTCTTCCAGGAGGTTTGGAACTCTATTCCCAGTTTTGTTGGCATTTCCAGTCTTCTGGTTGATTTCAGGAATGCCAAGTTAGGGTTAGTTCCAGAATTTGATGCCTACCTGGGTACATACCCCTCAGAGGAAGGTAATATTTCCTTCTGAAACTCTCATATATTTTTATCCAGATAATGGGTTGCTTGCCTGCTTTATCAAGGGAGACTGCCCTCATGGGCCCCATGGTGATTTGTCTTCTGAGGGCAAGTCTAGGTAGGAGGACTTGTTCAAGGATACAGAGGGCGTTCTGTGGCAAAACTCTCAGTTGAGAAAATGAGAGAACGATTTCCCCTGTCCCCCACCCAAACATACAAATTTCATCTCTCCTAGGGTGCCCAGCCTCATAATAGTAAAAAGAAGAATCGTTCAAGGTTTTTAAGGAGTTTACAATCTAGTCGAGAAGATCAGGGTTAATTTACTGTAAGGGGAAGAACATTGTCTTACATTTCTTTGGAGTCTCATTAGCCAAGACTCTCAGTCATTGCTAAGGTTACTGTTATGTACAGTAACTAAGAGAAGATAATATATTAAGTTTCAGATTTGTAAAATGAATAAAAGACCGTTCAAGTGGAAACATTCAAATTAATAAAGATAAGTAAGACATAGATGAGCCCTTTTGATTTGAAATGCAGATTAGGGTGTTACTGTACAGTGATGAGAGAAAAAATGGAGTACACTGCTGTCCTAAAGGAAACTAGCTCTAGGTGAAGATGCTGCTGCATGACGTTTTGATACATAATAATGGTAATAATAAAATTTGTTATTTATTAACTCCCCTGAAATTATTTAAACCTCTCAACAATCTTATGGGGTAGATGGTATTATAATCTTTGTTTTACAAATGGGGCTTACAGTACATTGGTTGTTTTCCAACATCATATGGTAGATATTAAGGTATATGGTAGAGATCAAATTAAAACCTAGAAATTTGGACTTCAGAGCTTATGCATTGAAGAAGACTAATAACTGGTTGCTTCTGCAATTTTGTGCATTCCTGTATTTTGTGAATTTGTTTTATGTATGTATGCATGAATGTATTTACATATATATATAAATATATGTATATATATGTAAATATCTGTTCAGTTCTGCCTCTGATCCTTTAACTAACCTCATCCCTAGTCAGGGGAAATTTATAAGGTCCTAGTCTCACAGCGCAGAGATTTAACATTATTGTTGTCTATTCTTGATTCATTCAAGTCTTACACCTAATTTTAGGGACTGAGCTTTTGCCTTGTGATTCACTCCCAGAGCCTTTTTGTCCCTCTACATTTCCATTTTGGTTACATGGACAGCATTCCAGTTCTGTCTTTTGCATGCTGTTCTGTTACGAGATTAAAGTATTCAAGTTTGTGAACTTGAATGCTTGAAACTTCCAAGTATTCAAGTTCACACATAGCTCAACTTGATTTACCTCTTCACTATCTGAAAGCTTAAATTCAAGACACTTTTCAGATGGTAATATCTACTGGCTCTGGTAATTGATTGCATCAGGGGTGGGGGAGTACTATCTACATTGCTATAATCATTTTCTCTCAAGCTAGATAGATGGGGTATTGGACATAAACATGCTGCACATTTCTGGCCTAAATCGTTGAATGGTTGCTGATGCCTCCATATGGTATACAGAAAGAATTAATAATTGAAGATGAGGCCAAGAAAAGAATTAACAATGAAACCAGCCTGATGGCTGGCTGGCTCCTGGCGCCATCAACTAAAATAGAAAACCTGGGAGAGGAAAATGTTTGAGGGGAATGTAGTTGAGTTATAAATATAACTTTGGATACAGTAAGCTTAATATACCTTTGAGATTGAAAGTAAATGTATAACTCTTGAATTTAGAAGAGAGCATTAGAGGGGTGCCTAGGTGGTTCAGTCGGTTGGGCATCTGACTCTTGCTTATGGCTCAGGTTGTGATCCCAGGGTTGTGGGATCAAGCCCCATATCAGGCTTTCTGCTGAGCATGGAGCCTGCTTGAGGTTCTCTCTCTCTCTCTCTCTCTCTCTCTCTCTCTCTCTCCCTCCCTCCCTCCCTCCCCCTCTCCCTCTCCCTCTCCCTCTCCCTCTCCCTCTCCCTCTCTCTGACTGCTTGTACTATCTTTAGCTACTAAGGAAAAGTGTAATAGGATCTCTATGTTGAATATTATTAACGTGGCTTACTCTTTTGCTTTTGTGAGCTGTAGTCCATTGAAGAGATCTTTCTGATTTGATGTAGGTTAAATTTCTTCCAAAAGAAATGAAAAGAAAAAGATAGAAGTAATAACTAGTGTTCAAGAGTAGAATGTACAGCAAGGCAATAGTCCGGATTTCAGTGATTGAGAATTGGACTTTCCATATTCCATTATGTCTATCGTTAGCATAGACTTAGGGATCTAGAGTATAGATTTTTGCATAAGCTTTCTAGACAGGAAGAGGATGGAGGACAAAAAAAAAAAAAAAAAACCGTGTCCCTTTCTAACCCTAGAGAAATGTGACAAGAAAAAAGAGAAGTGGGAGAATATGATGAATAGATCTATCCCTTCTGTGAGTCAAGATACCACCGTGCGGAGTGAAGTCTTGCCCAATTGAGACTCTGGGTGGAGGGCCTCTCATACTTTTTCTTGTACCATCCTGGCTGGGGCTCAGCCATAACAGAGTAATTTTGAAGGCACAGCCTGAAATTTTATTTTTCCAATTCACTCTTACCCTTTCCTGTGTATTATAGGCCCCCTGGGTAGCTAAGAGTCTGATTGGCGACTTGCCAAGACTTGGCAGTGTGATGTATTTCTGTGAGTGGACCACCTAGGCTGGTACTGAATGGGATACTCAGCTTAGTGTTTATAGCAGCAATACGAGCAAAAGTGAGGCTGAACCTGCCAGGGGAGCGATCTGCATATTGGAGAACCCAAAAGAATGGTACACCATTTTCTTGCTCAGTTTTTAGCATGGGAGGACCACAGAGCATCCAGAAACTAGACCATTAAGGAGCATCACCAGGAGGCTGGAGGAGCCAGAAAACCCCACCAAAGGAATGCCCCACTCCTGTGACCCTTACCCCACACCCAGGTGTCATGTTGAAGAAGAACCTGGGAGGTGGTACAAAGAGTAAGAAATCTGAGAGACTAAAGTTTCCCAGAGTTGCTGAACATTACCCAAAAGTGTTATTTCAATTGTCATATTTGACTAAGTTTTAAAATGGATTGGACAGTTAGTTAATGCTTCTCCTAATAAACCACAATGGGGTCTCCTGAAGACCGATTAGCTATAGATGAAAAACTTAAAAATTGTATATTCCCTAGGAATTACATTTTGTAACCCACTTTCATGTTTATTAAAGTAACAACATTTATCCTTCCCATATATCTGTGCATCTATTAGTTCTTTTCCTAGTCTTTTATAGAAAATGATACATGTATCTGTCTCTGTATTAGTCTGCTAGGGCTGCTCTAAGAGAGTACTATGGACGGGGTGGCTTAAGCAATAGAAATTTATTTTTATACAGTTATGGAGGCTGGAAGTCCAGGATCAAGGTGTCAGCAGGGTTGGTTTCTACTGAGACCTCTCTTTCCAGCTGTATACTCTGCTTCCCATTGTGTTTTCATGTGACCTTTTCTCTGTGCATGCACACCCCAATGCCCTTTCCTCTTCTTATAAGGACACCAATCCTATAGGATTAGAGCCACTCTTTTGACCTCACTTAATCTTTCCTTTATTAAAATTTTTAGTATTAATTTATTTTTGAGAGAGAGAGAGAGAGAGAGAACATGAGCAGGGGAGGGACAGAGAGAGAGGGGACACAGAACCCAAAGCAGGCTCCAGGCTCTGAGCTATCAACACAGAGCCCAATGCAGGGCTCAAACTCACAGACTGCCAGATCATGACCTGAACTGAAGTCAGACACTTAACCGACTGAGCCACCCAGGTGCCCCTGACCTCATTTAATCTTAACTGCTTCCTTAAAGACTCTTATTTCCAAATACAGTCACGTTGAGGGTTAGGGCTTCAAAATATAAATTTGGAGGAGATATAATTCAGTCCATAGCAGTCTTCATCACTGTATTTGTTATCTGACAGAGACCTTGTCATTATTTCCCTAATCTCTGCCTGGTGACTGATAGGTAGTAGTACTTAATAAATGATGGGTAGATACAAAGCAAAGTAATACATACATAATCTAGAGTATAGTATGGTGAGTAAAGGCACAGACTTTTGAGACTTGTGTTCAAGGTCCAGCTACACCTCTCATCCAGACCCAGTTTCTAAATCTGTAAAGTAGGCATAATGATAACACCTCTTTTTGTTGTTGTTGTTGTTGTTGTTAGAAGATTAAATGCTTGTCTAGTAGATTTTACATACTCACTAAATGTTAGTTATGATTCTTAACATTTAACTGCTTCATTTGATCAACCTACTTTTATTTGCATATCAGCTTAAAATTGGCACCTTTCAGTCTGATCAGCAGGATCAGAGCATCTGGGTTATAATCAAGGGCTACAGACATAGGGGTAGAGTGAGCATGTCACAGAGCCATCATCCTGGGCAGTTGTTCTCTAGGGATTGTTTCTGTCTGCTTGGGGGTGATGTTTTGGCCCTCGTGATGGGTAATATTCTTAGTATTTTCAGGCAAAGTTAGGCTGAATTAATTTTAGAACTGACCCACTTACATATTTTTAAACTTTAGACTACGGCAGCTGCACAGCTAAGTTGGACAATTTACAAACTGTATTATGGCTTATATGGGGCAGGCCATTCTCGAAATAGGACCAAGAGGCTCGAGAGCCCAAGTGATTGGTTCTTGACAGATTCAAAATATCAATTAAATCCTTAACCCTTGGTCATCTGATGGAGTCTAGCAGTTTAGGGGTGGGGGTGGGGTGGGGAAGGAAACATATCATATAGTCTGGTATGGAATCAAACCCAAAAAATGAAAATTCAAATCTAGAATGCCACAGAATGGTTAACAAATAAATACAAATTTGGGCAAGTTTCCATTACACTGAACTATAATTACCTGCCAAATTTTTATTTTTTATTAATTTATTTAAAAATTTTATTCATTTATTTTGAAAGAGAGAGCATGAGCATGGGAGGAGGAGGGGGGGGAGAAAGAGAGAAAGAAGAGAGAGAGAGAGAGAGAGAGAGAGAGAGAGAGAGAGAGAGAGAAAGAAAATCCCAAGCAGGCTCTACACCATCGGCACAGAGCCCAATGCAGGGCTGGAACTCACAAACCATGAGATCATGACCTGAGCCAAAATCAAGAGTTGGACGCCTAACCAACTGAGCCACCCAGGGGCCCCACCAAATTTCAATTTTAATACTTGGATTAACTTGGTAAACTTGCAGGATTTTCATGTGTTCAGGAAATGGTATAAGAGTAATTATTAACCTCAAAACAATATTTGTGAAGTCTTTTTACCATTTCCTTCATGAATCTTAAAATAATTGTTTGAGCTAAAATCCCCTCCCCTAAACTGATTAGAACTTGATCTGTGTACTCCTCATATGTTACTGTTATCATTCAGTGCATGATGGTTTGTTATACCTCTTCTTCCTCCCTCTCCCTGCTGCCTTCCTTGAATTCAACAGTCGTAACTGATTGATCTTTATATCTCTTGCAATGATGTTCAGAGTCCTACACATAGTAGGTGCTGAATAAATATTAAGGAAATCCAATGTAACCAGTATCTATTCAGAGCCCGCTCCCTGCTTCGTCCTCTCATTCACAATTCAACCATAACGTTTTTCCTACTAAGTTGAACTTGGACTTACAATTTTTCTCAACACAGTGCTCCAGGGAGCTACTATCTGTCAGTTATGCTTGGTATGAGAATGAAATGACTTTGCTATTCTGGCCCTTGAGTTTCCAGCCAGAGATTTTGCTTTGAATTGTGGTCATTCATCTAGGCTCTTGTTAAGGATAAATGAAGTGAGGGGTTTTTTAATGAGGGCAAAGCTATCACTGGTACCTAAAAAATAACTCTTATATGCTATGTGTATTGATAATAGGTCAGGAACACTATTTTAATGTGGGAAAGACAACCAGCTCTTATCAATAGTTGTGACCAAATAAGAGTGTAAGAGCGAAATAATTACTACTAAGTATCCTGAGTCACATTAGGCCAAATCATTTGCTTTGATAATTAGATATAGAGATAGCCTTATTTCCATTAGTGTTTATTCAGTATTCATTATTCAGTGCAATGTGAAAGAATTCCAAGACGTTGCCCTACCATTCTCACTGAAGAAGTCAGTTTATTGACCACTTTTCTTTTTTTTAAAGAGAGAGGGCACACATGCGAGCCAGGGCAGATAGAGAGAGTATCCTAAGCAGGCTCCACACTCAGCACGTAGCCCAATGCAGAGCTCGATCTCAGACCGTGAGATAGTAACGTGAGCCGAAATCAAGAGTCAGATGCCTAACATTTCATTGACTACTGTTTTAAAGATTATGGAGTTCTCCTTTATTATTACCTATTTAGTTTAAATTATTTTTAAAACTATTTGACACTATTATGAAGTTTCTAAGAGTAGTTATAGACATGGGGTGCCTGGGTGGCTCAGTCGGCTAAGCGTCCGACTTCGGCTCAGGTCACGATCTCACTGTCCGTGGGTTCGAGCCCCGCGTCGGGCTCTGTGCTGACGGCTCAGAGCCTGGAGCCTGTTTCAGATCCTGTGTCTCCCTCTCTCTGACCCTCCCCCGTTCACGCTCTGTCTCTGTCTCAAAAATAAATAAACGTTAAAAAAAATTTTTTAAAAATAAATAAAATTAAAAAAAAGAGTAGTTATAGACCTTTGCTTCAAAATAAATGATTTCGCTCTTTTAGAATTTTGGACAATACTTATCTTGGTATTTACTTCTATGTGCATGGAAGTCTGTTTCTCTTATGTCCACGTCAGGGAAAAGTTTGTGATCATGTGTGCATGACAAGGGGAATTATGAACACTTGGCCACACTCAAGGAGATACTGGGGAGGCAGCCCTTTGTGCACTAGACCCTGTGCTCTCTTTTGATCAGAGTTAAGAAGACTACTCATACTAAAATTCTTCTGGTCAGTGAGAGGCTGTTTGGAGTAAAGTGGAGAAGGCCGGAGAAATGGTCAGTTACATTCCCCATTATGTAATTAATGCCTTTTACATGTAGACACTAATGATATTGTATTTACTAGTAGCTTTGATGCAAGAAAGAAATAAAGACAAAAATTACTTGGTCAAGAAAGAATAATGAAACCAGAATAAATGAATGCTCACAGTCAAATCTCAAAGTAGTAGTATTTCTTCAAAGAGCTGAGATATATGCAGAAGGTTTTATCCATTTTTCTTAGAAGATATGTTACAAAACATTAATAACTACATGTCTAATATCACAACAAAGCACTATATTTAGAAGGAAATTTAAAGATATTAGAATTTCATCTCATCAACCAAACTAAAGAATAAATTAACATCATTCTAAGATTTATTTATTGGCAAATAGTTTCTTCCTGTCAAAATTCTATCAGGATCCGATTTTCTAAGCCTATTAAAAATAATAGGTAAATCAATAATAATTTGGTGAACTTCTTTCCACTTCAACCTCCTTCACATAAAATGAATGAAAACATTCCACTTAACCACTTATTGAAAGAGAAATAAAGTCATAATTTGTTGACATGGAATCAATGTCTCCTGTTTTGCCTTGGTCTTGCTTTTTTATCTAAGATGAGATACTACCTTGTGAAAATATTTTGGTTTAAGCACACATATTTTAAAATTATTTGTAAGCCTTTCTATTCAACTAAAGGCAAGTCATAAAAGGGACACTATGGCTGCCAACATTTTGCTAATAGTGGGTACTGTGGTTAAAAAACCTAAAGTCAAACAAATATTCCTCAATATTTATCAATAGTATTCATTTAATATCTGATTATGGATCACATTTTGATAGCATGTTATGGGTAACGGCTCTACATAGTTCTAATATCAAGTAAATTGCTTAAAGGATATGTCCACTTATGGCAATTTACTGTTTATTATCTATATTGTGTGAGAAACATTTCTAAAATATTTACCAATATAGACTAATAATATTAATCACCAATGATTGATGGAGAAAATTGACTAAAAGTTTGCACTTGTCAATGACAAAACAAAAATGCTATAATTAAAAAATGGAAGTATAAATGCATTCAAAATTGAAATTTCTAAAAAATTAATACAAACCCTTCTCCAAGGGTAGCCTGTTTTTATTCTTACTGGAGAAATCATGGGATAATAATTCACTTCTTCATTAAAATATCAGCATCCCACATCTTTTATCTCTGTTAGAAAAATAACTGAAAACTAAAATCCCACCAGTTCTCAACTTTGTGTTTCTGTAACTGTTAAAAAAAAAAAAAAGTACTACATTACTTGTAAGGCTCATGAGACATTTTGAAAGTTTTAATTTATACTAGTTGTAAAGTTCTATTTGCTTATTATGCATGTTGTTTTTACAATTGTTTAGGTAGGTGAATGAAATGCATAAAAGGCAGAAGGAAACTAAAGGACTCTAGAACACCAACATTCAACTCCTCTATACCTTACACCTTGCCTTGCTCTTAGTCCCAATTCTATTTTCGGTTTTGTCTTTATTCTTAGGACATATTTCGAACTCCATATGAAGACCTTACAGGGAGTCCATGCATGGAGCATGCCTGCCACATGCTGGGGAAATAGAACACACTGTAATTATCTCCATTTTATAAGGGATGAAACTGAGATGCAGAAAGGTTAAGCCATTTGTGAGAAACCACATATAAGTAAGCATTCTTTGAGATGGAGATAGAAACCTTTAATCAAGAAGAGGTTAAAATGTCATGATTCCAAATCTGAAATAGATGGTCTGAAATGGCAGATTCTTAAGAGAGAATAATTAAAGGAGTTGATGCCTCATTGTCTTTAACGATATTCCTTGCTGTTCCATCAAACCATTGAATAGATAAGAGGTGAGCAGTAAGTTTCAAGCTGATCTTTTGTATAGCCAGATAATTTAGACAAAAGCTCATAGGGATGGTGTGGAAAGTAAATTCACCTACCTGGCCTCCCAACTCCAACTTCCAGTAAAGGGTGAATGAGTGACACCTGGACACATGGAGCAGAATAAAATTATTCTGTATGTTCTGCTTTTCTTTTTGAAATTTGCAGTGTCGGGCCACTGACCGTGCATGCTATGATAATTGTAGTAATTTGCACCTTGGAATCAGAGATTGCTATGTCTCTCCTGAATTTTAGACTGGGCAAATGAACTTTATTCATATTCTATTTTCACTTCACCTATGCTCAGAAGACTCAACCTACAATTATGTAAGATGGTTCATCCTACTTCTTTACCACAGTGGCCATGATTTCCAGTGTTTAAAAAGTGAAAGAGAATACCACCTTCCAGGTAGGCTAGCACCTATTTTTTTTTACTTCTCTCTCCATTCTGGGAAAGTTCAGGATCAGAAACCTTATCAGGCACCTTCTCACCCTCAATTTAAATTCCAATTACTCTCCTGGGGTAAGGAAATAGGCCATTCCTAAATTTAAAAAATTTGCAACCAGGGGCAAATAGTGAAAGTATGTATTTATCACATCTCCTGTAGTGATTCTAATTCTCTGATATCAGTTCTTAATGGATCATTTCCCTTACATCTTTATATTTTATATGAAACTATACTTGAAAATGATCTAATGTTAGTCTACTTGTTCATGAATTCATAACTCTTTTCTTTTGCACTCTACTGTTCTTTAAAGTTTTTTTCAAGTAAATCTGTATAATGCATGATGAAAATTTATCCTAAAGGGCTTCTTATATAAATGAGTGTGATAAACATCTCACTATGGTGACTGTTAATACATTAAAACCTTTTCAGTTGTTCTTTTCAAGAGGGTATTCTGAAAGATACAAGATACAAAGCACTCTTCTTTAGACTCCATAGAGGCAGTGGAGAAATCACCTCCAAGTGAGGAGAAGCAGAGAAATGATGATGTATTAGTGATGAAGGATTCCTTTATCAATTAGGAAGCACCTTTGGACTTTCTCATTGTCAAGGAGTGTGATAGTAATCTCATTGCAATTGCTTGGATAGAGGATGATACTGCTTCCTCTTAGGGGACTCGACTGATCCTCAGAGTTAGATTTTACATACTACCCCAGTCTTTAATATGGATACAACAAAAATATCCAGAAGAGTTTAGCTGCTTATGCCCAGGAGAACAACTTCAGGAGTGGCAGGGGCCACACTTTAAGCACTTCTTTTAGTTATTAGACAAGATCTACTTAAAGAGTTTGAGGGGGAAGACCATCAAATTGTGAGCTGAGCAACGGCGGGCTTTGCCTATACTGCTAGTGCTCTGATTAACAAGAGGGGAAAAAATTCCCTTCTTCCTTGTAAACCTGCTTCTTTTACAATAAAATGTAGTACAGTGTCTACTGGCTTTCTAGAATCCCTTCCAGTTTAAATGTGCTCTAGTATACAAACGTCTTCTGGTAAGCCCTTCAATACCAGCTTTTATTTACTTCATCCTGTGTGAAAATAGTACAGAAAAATTAAGCTGAAATTTTGAGCCAATCTTGCAATATTATGCAAGTAATGAAAGGACTCAATAATGTTGTCTGATCTGAATTTGGTGATAATTATGATACTATCTTCATGGTCTAGTTCTAGGACATGCAGATTGCCTGTTAAGAGTGAAATGCCATTTGGCGTGCCTGGATGGCTCATTGGGTTAAGCGTCTGACTCTTGATTTCAGCTCAGATTATGATCTCATGGTTCATGAGATTGAGCCCTGGGTCAGCCTCTGAGCTGACTGCATAGAGCCTGCTTGGGATTCTTATTCTCTCTCTGCTCCTACCCTGCTTGGCTTGCGTAAGCATGCTCCCTCTCTCTCTCTCCCTCGAAAGAGAAAGAAAGAAAGAAAGAAAGAAAGAAAGAAAGAAAGAAAGAAAGAAAGAAAAGAAAGAAAGAAAGAAAGAAAGAAAGAAAGAAAGAAAGAAAGAAAGAAAATGTTATTCATCACAGCAGTCTAGTGTGGTTCAGCCAGTTGTTTATGTGATGTAGGCAACTTACCTAAATTATGTGTGGAAAGCTATCAACTGAAATTTTTAAAATTAAAAGAAAGTCACAGTCTAATAAACTTTTAACGAAGTAAAAGGATGAACATTAATCATTGTATCTGAAAATATTTGTCTAATTCACATTGGAGAAGTTGAGTTACACTTCCTGTGATAAATTGTGGTCCCCTTAAAGGCAAGAGCACTTTCTCATTCACCCTGGCACAGGGTAAAAGTATTAATAAGTATTTACTGAAGTGAATCTTATAAAATAGAACTTTAGGGAGTTCATCGATTGTGTGTGTTGGGACAAGCACTTTTATACACACAATGAATAAACAGGCACGATTCAATACACAAGTTTCAGCACATTGCAGTAAACTTCATGAGGTATATAGAGTCAGAATTAGAAAATTAAAAAGGACCTTGGGGATTATCTAATTGTTTTATGATATTGAAATTTTATTTTAATGAGAGAACATGACTAGAAATCACATTCTCATTCTCTGGGAGCTGGGAATGTGAAAGAATTTATATTTAGCCTTTCTGAGGGAATTACCAAGTTAAAATAAGTTTAAATTCCAAAAGTGTAGAAAGGAGAATATCAGATCCTTCCTATCCCCACCTGTTTACCCTTTAGGCCTCTAGGAACTTCCTGTCTTCTGTTGTGTTATTTTGGTATGGATTGAGGGTAGCGGTGATTATTTTTCAGATGGGCTGATGAGACTGGGGGTGGGAGATAGAAAGATTGGGAGCTGAAATATTCAATGGAGAAGATACAACAATTACAACTCTTCTTTTTCTTCTGTGGTTATTCCAGTGTAAAGTGAACACTGTAAGTTACCTTAAAAGGAAATTACACAAGCAGAAAGAGAAGAAAGTGTTTATTATAAAAGCAATAATATCTAACGAATTTGTGCTTCAAAAATATAATATTTTATGCAAGTTTAAAGCAATATATTACCTTATGTTTCATTTCAGTGTATGTTACTATAAACCCAACACCTGCTGTTTGCTAGGCACCGTGCTTGACCTTTAAAAACAAGATATCATCTTGGGGCAACTGAGTGGCTCAGTCAGTTAAGCAACCAACTCTTGGTTTTGGCTCAGGTGATAATCTTACAGTTGCGTGAGTTCAAGCCCCACATTGGGCTCTGTGCTGACCCTGTAGAGCCTGCTTGGGATTCTCTCTCTCTCTTTGCCCCTCCCCTGCTCAGGCTCTCTCTGTCTCTATCAAAATAAATAAACTTTTAAAAAAAAGTATCATCTCATTTAATATTCATGGCATTACTGTTATTATTTTTGCTTTACAAATATATAAAGAAAATGAGGATCCCTTAGAACAGTCAAATATTTGCTCAAGGTCACAAGACGGTCAATGTATGAGCTATGTTTTAAATAGAATTTTCTTGACTCAAATGCTGTTTTCATAATGGGCTGCTCTCTCCCCAGTGGACATCAGTTGAACTGAATCTAGTGTAAAACGGCAGGTAGATGAAGGGTACTAGCTTTGGGACTAATTCCATCCTTTACTAACTAGCTGTGCTGAAAAAATTTAGTTCCATCAAAGTAAAGTTCAAAAATCAGAAAACTCATCAGTGGTGTGAGAAATCATGATAGTGGTTACCTTTGCGAAGTAGCCACTGGGAATGGATATGAGACAGATCTCTGGCTGAGCACTGGTAATCTATTTTTTTAGACCAAGTGGTGGTTAAATGGCTAGGTTCACTTTGAGAAAAATTCAGTGAGCTGTACACTAATGGTTTATGAACTTCTCTGCACGAACGCAATACTTTAAAAGTTTTCTTTCAGTTGACATAATTTTATGAAGAATTTGATTAGCACAGTAAGTTTTTATGAGAATATCAAATGCTGCTTCCACAATAAAAATAAAAATAGTGGTGCTGGGAAAACTGGACAGTGATATGCAGAAAAATGAATCTGGACCACTTTCTTACACCATACACAAAAATAAACTCAAAATGGATGAAAGACCTAAATGTAAGACAGGAAACCATCAAAGTCCTTGAGGAGAAAGCAAGCAAAACCTCTCTGACCTTGGCTGCAGCAACTTTTTACTCAACACGTCTCCGGAGGCAAGGGAAACAAAAGCAAAAATGAACTATTGGGACCTCATCAAAATAAAAAGCTTCTGCACATTGAAGGAAACAATCAGCAAAACGAAAAGGCAACCGACGGAATGGGAGAAGGTATTTGCAAACGACATATCAGACAAAGGGTTAGTATCCAAAATCTATAAAGAACTTATCAAACTCAACACCCAAAAAACAAATAATCCAGTGAAGAAATTGGCAAAAGACATGAATAGACACTTCTCCAAAGAAGACATCCAGATGGCCAACTGACACATGAAAAAATGCTCCACATCACTCATCATCAGGGAAACACAAGTCAAAACCACAATGAGATCCACCTCACACCTGTCAGAATGGCCAACATTAGCAACTCAGGCAACAACAGATCTTGGTGAGGATGCGGAGAAAGAGGATCTCTTTTGCACTGCTGGTGGGAATGCAAGTTGGTGCAGCCACTCTGGAAAACAGTATGGAGGTTCCTCAAAAAATTAAAAATAGAACTACCCTGCAACACAGCAATTGCACTACTAGGTATTTATCCGAGGGATATAGGTGTGCTGTTTCAAAAGGGCACATGCACCCCAATGTTTATAGCAGCACTATCAACAATAGGCAAAGTACGGAAAGAGCCCAAATGTCCATTGATGGATGAATGGATAAAGAAGTGGTGTATATATATACAATGGAGTATTACTCAGTGACCAAAAATAATGAAATCTTGCCATTCACAGCTACATGGATGGAACGAGAGGGTATTATGCTAAGTGAAATCAGTCAGAGAGGGACAAATACCATATGATTTCACCCATATGAGGACTTTAAGATACAAACCAGATGAACATAAGGGAAGGGAAGCAAAAATAATATAAAAACAGGGAGGGGGACAAAACATAAGAGAACAATCTCTCTTAAGTATGGAGAACAAACAAAGGGTTTCTGGAGGGGTTGTGGGAGAGGGGTGGGCTAAATGGGTAAGGGGCATTAAGGAATCCACTCCTGAAATCATTGTTGCACTATATGTTAAGTAACTTGGATATAAATTAAAAAAGTAAAAAAATAAATAAAAAATTTTAAGAAAGTAACCCTGGGGTGGGGTTACTAATATAAATTAGGTTGTGGCACAAAATGACAAAGATCTTTTTCTTAAAATTTTTAAAAGTGAGATGTGCTGCCTTATGATGCAGTGAGTTTGCAATCACTAAATTTATCTAAGGTAAAGATAGAAACATTCCTATTAATAAATCTTAAAGGGGAGTCTTTAAAGGGTGGAGGTGGACAGAATAACTTCCAAGGAACTTTCTTACTCTAGGAGACATAATTTTAACCTTATCATGAACAAACACAAGCTCCTGAATGTGTTCTCCCAAATAATTTTCCAAACACTGGTCATCAGTGAGCAAATCATTTAAACTTTCAAGCTGATTCCACCTGAAAGAACACGTATTTCTCAGTTCCTTGTATTTTTGACAACTCTTTTGTTATATGATTTAAAAATATATATGACTAAACTACTGGTTAAGCAAGAGATTATGTCCAGATTTTTTTTTTATTCTTAAGAAAAATCTAAAATAATCCCAAACAGTTGACTACTCTATTGGTAAAAGATGATGTGCCAAGGGAAAATTTTAAATGATGCTAAATATATCTATTCACTGTTCCAGGAGTGCCTTATGAAAAATTGAGCAAGTTCTATTTATTTCTCCCCTAAATAAATTAGATATGCATAATATGTGTATGTGTTCACATAAACATCATCATGTATTTTTCATATTATATAGCAAAGAGATTTTTATAATGGGTCCTGATTCGATTTGTGCCCAACTTTAGGTGCATGAAAGGGACAGACTGGTACATGTTCTACTTTTAATTTACAGGACTACCTCCTCCTGACTGTCAAGTCATTTGTGGATCCCAATAATTCTTAAATATTTGGTTCAGAGACCCAGGAAGTAAATTTGGTATAGTCAACACAGTAAAATGGAGACACGCACAAATTTAACATATACTTGCAGAGAATTTTCAGATCCTTTGTTTTCCATCCACTTACCCTGCAATGTCAATAGATCACAGGTTTCAAGCTCCTAGCCTGGTAAACTAATATGTGCAGTAGAGGCAACTAAGTAATGCTGACAATGTTGCTGACTTTGTTAGAATGTTAAACGCTGTTAGGCATTGTACCCTGCATGGCAAATTCAGTTTAAGGTTCTTTAAGCTGTTACCGAAGCATTAACTATTTATCCTCATCCAAAACTGTGCCAAGCATTGCATAAAGTGAATATATATCTTTAGAACTTCAGGAGAAACTCCTGGTTGATGCTACATTTTTGGCTATATTAAGTGACTCAAATGGGAGAAGAGCCATAAAGGTCAATTAATAATTTACTAAGAAATTATTAAGTTATACTGGTCTTTGAGAAATTTATGATCTATTTTTCTTCTAGGGCTAATACTGGATTCACCCCCAACCTGAGTTAAGAATCCAGTTGACCACTTAGATTTTGATGTTTTTATATGTAAAATGAAGGGGTTGATGCTTGATTGCTTCACAACTTTAGAACTGTAGATTTTTTTTTAAAGTTGTACTTCTATGTCTTTATTTCAATCAAAGGAGTTTAAAGAACATTATCTAATCCATAGAAAATAAGCACTTGGCGCTTGAATATTATACTAGTTTTTCTTTTGTAAATTAAGCTAAGGAATGAGGATGCTGCCTTTGGTGGCAAACTCTTTTCCTGTAACATGATCAATTACCTACACTGAATCATTCATCTCTCCATGGGATAAATGACACATACCTTTAAAAATTTATCTTCACCTGGCAAAGTTTCCACTTTCTGCTGATTTATCTGCGTGTCCTCTGTTGGTAGATGTGCACATTTGCAGAGGATTTTTTCCAGTAATTGGCATCTGATGAGCCAATCTGTGTCTCAAACTATGTTTGAAGTAGTGTCCTTTAACTAATAGTCCTTTAAAATACCAAGTATCAATATTAGTTCTAAAAAGATCATATAATTCATTTTTATAACTTAGATCAGTAATTCCCAAATAGGAGTATAGCTGAGTCTCCGAGGGAGAGAGAGGACAGTGTAAGATATTATATTTACCCAAAGCAGCAAAGGTTAAAAAAGGTTGAGTGACTCTGTCATGAAGAAAAATTATCTGGACACTCTGGAGATCTTTCATCAAATGGAAAAAAGAAAGTTCACAAAAGTTAATTGATTTTAAAAAATAAACTGGATCTAGAACAAATGAATTTTAATGACTATTTTTCAAAAAATGATTACTTTGTTAATTCTGAATTGTAAAGCTAAAGGTTGGTGTATGTATGGGATAATATGGAGAACACCAGACAGAAAGCAAGAAAGAGCTGGGTTCAAGTTCCAGCTCGGTTACTAAATGATGGGGCTTTCACTATTCCAGGCTTCCATTTTCCTTTATGAAAGTGAAGGGACTAGCCTACATGATTTCTAAATGCCTTAAAATTCTGCTACTCTGTAACTCTACTAAGTTTTTATGCCTTTTTTAAAATAAAACTATTGTATAGATTCTATGTCAAAAACAAAAACAAAAACACCTAATACTTGAGGGATGACAGCTATGATTCTTTCTAACCAGAACACAAGTCCTTGTCTCTCTGGCCCACAGACTCACAGATCATGTACCTTAACCGATCTATACCGGAATCACTTGTGCAGTATCATCAACCTGGAAGCTCTTATTCAGTAGATCTAATGGTGCACCTGAACCTGTGTCATCTGAACACCTCTCAGTGATGCTTGGTTGAAAATCACTCTTTCACGTTCTTTTGACAAAATGTCTCTTGAGTTTAAGTTGCAAAGATTTATGACAACAAGGGAAACAGATACAAAGTTATAATCTCAGAAAAGAGGGTTTCTTTCTTTGCCATCTGTGGATAAACTCAGTATTTCTTATTTATGACCCTCACCGGATCAGAGTTTACAGATGTTAGATATTTGAGTATTTTGCTGTGACAACAAATTATCAGGGAATAAGAATTCAGTTGGCATTGAGATAGACTATGTATAAGGCAAGAGGAACACACATACGTATTTTAAATTATATATGCTTAAATATAGTGCATAAGCACATAATGATAACTTAATAATAAACTTTTAATCTCTGATACCTTTGTCCCTCCAGCTCCATTTGGCACTTTTTTCACCCTTCTCTACCCAGCTTCTTTGCACCAGGAGACTGACCTGAATGAACTGTAATTGTCCCCAAAGCCTCTGGCCAATGCCTAATTCTGGTAGGACATCATATGAAAGGAGAAAAGTAAATTAAGTGTATTTTTGTTTCTAGATCTCTCCTGGAAAGGTCATATTTGGCTGGCTGTGTCCCTCAACCAAAGATCATGGTGCTCTTTGCTTTCAAGCTCTGATGATTACCCCTTTCCTCATCCATTGAGGGAAGGTAACCAACGCTGTTGCAACTGGCTCCCAGTTTGTTGCACTAGCCCTGTGGCTTTTCTGCATTTACACTTTATAAATAGATCCTTGTAAATAAACCCTCCTGGAATTATCTTATTTTGAGCATGACATTGATTTCCCACTTACTGGGATCCTGACTGATACAGATGTTAAAGGTGACTTTGAGACTCTTTGATAAGTATGAAGTGGAATATGTGAAAACTCGAGCTGTAGTTTGTTAAAAAAAAAAAAAAAAAAGGTATGCCTATACAGTTGAAGAACAGGGTGGTAAAAGTCATGTTAAAATTGAAGTAGTAGTGAATATGAGAAAATGGGACGTTGGTTTGACCTAGGATATTAAGAAGAAGCAAGGAGATGTGAATTTTAACTGAATACAAATACGAAATCACAAGGCTGAAACCGGTAGTGTTTCTGTACCTGCTCCAGAGACACCTGATCTGTGATTAACAGAATACTATGGGCAAGCTGGAAGGAGTTCCTAGAGGAGTAACAAAATGATAAAAAAGTGCTGGAGGACTGACATGTGAGAAGAGATTAAAAGGATGAAATCACCGGGCTTTAGCTAAGTGACTAAGGAGCAACATTCAACTGTCTCCAATCTTGTGAAGGTTATAGACTCCTAAAGAGAGGCAGTGATTACTACAGATCAAGGGAATAGTGCTCTGTGTAAAGAGACAACTTAAGAAGGGAAAAGTTTACCTCAAATAACAAGCCCGTTTTCTAATGTAGAGCTATTTTGTGTCTTATAAAACTATGTTACAGAGTTAAGTGTTACATATTATAGTCTTTGAAAAAGACAAAATCAAACAAATTACAAATTATTACTTAATATTCTATATGTAGGTTCTCTATAATCTATTATCTATTGATGTATCTTAGAAATCAGCCTTCCATAGCATATTTAGAAATAAAAATAATGCCTGCTATTATTACAGTAAGTTTTGTGTTAGACATTTAACACACAGCTCATTTAATCGTTAACATTGCATAACAGTTATAGAAAATGAGGGTTAGAAAATTTGAGCAAAATTCTGAGCGTTGCCCAGCTACTAAGTGGCAGAGCCCGAATACAACCCATGGGTCTTTATCTCTGTCTCTGCTTATCATCCTTCAATAGTTAAGTTACTTCTGTATATTATTGTATCTATAAATTTTCATTCTTCTATTGTTTACATGACTGTAAGGATTATTGACTAATTCTTTAAATTATTTTGTTACTATTTTCCTTGAATACCTAGTGATATATTTAGGTAACTTGGATTATGTCTACTCAAAGTTTATGGTCATGAACTTTGCCAAGGATAGCCATTTCCATAGCCATTTTCCATTCTTGCACAATCCGTGAGGTTACCACTCCTTCTTGTTTTATGGGTAAGGTAAGGCCCAAATAACTTAATTTCCTTATTCTAGATCCTACTCATTTTTAATTAAAAAAATAATTTCCTGAACCACTATTTTATGCAATTCAAATTGTCCAATAAGTTATAATATACTTACAAAGCTATGATATTAAAGAAATGCTATTGGACAGCCCGCCTTTTTTAATTAATCACCTCTCACAATTTAATTAATTGAGGGGCATCTGGGTGGCTCAGTCAGTTGAGCAACTGACTCTTGGTTTCAACTCAGGTCATGATATCATGGTTAGTGAGTTCGAGACCCACATCTAGCTCCATGCAGACAACAGGGAGCCTGCCTGGAATTCTCTCTCTCCCTCTCTTTCTGCCCCTCCCCTGCTCTCTCTGTCTCTCAAAAGAGATAAGCTGAAAATATATTTTTTTATGTTTTTAATTTAACTCATTGAGTCAAAGAGATAGCGAAAGATCTTGCTCATGTCTAATATTTCAAAGAGTACAGAAGAAGACTATCAAGTCAAGAGTCTCCTCTACCCTACAACCCTCAACCTCTATGATCAGAGATAACCACTGCTAACAATGTCTTCTGTGTCTTTCCAGGAATTTTCTGTGCAAATATCTGTACACACTTTCTCTTCTCACTTAGCTATTTATCTTGGTTATCTTTCTGTATCAATATATAAAGAGCTACTGTAGCCTTTTAATGACTACAAAACATTTTATTGTATGGGTGTCCCAGTATTTACTTTCTTGTTGATGGATATTTGGATAGTTTCTAGAGTTTTAAAATAATTCTGTTATGAATACACACACACACACACACACACACAAATTTATCTTTGTATACTTAGGTTGTACTGATAAGGCAATTTCTAGCTGGAACATTCCAGGGCCAAAGCTTATGCATATTTAATTTTTTTAATAGGTATTTACCTGATTGTCATCCCCAAAGTGGGTTTTACACGAACACAAAAATTCAGTGGTCTAAAAAGGCTGCTCACATTTTAAAACTCACATCAAACTCCAAGATTTCATGGTATTAACTTCTGCTCTGTGGGCATGAAATGGCAATTTGCCAAAGATGAACATTTTATTCTACATAAATATTTCACTCCTGGGCCAGGCTTACCATTGCTCACATATATTTTCAAGTCAATAACATATTACTTGTGTGTATTTTTCCATAGCTTAATTAAAAGAAACTCACTAATGTTTAAAATAACGGATTTGACTAATTATTTGTTCTAGGCCTTGGCTTAGGCCATTTCTCCCACCTGGAAAATCCGCTTCACTCCAACCCTGCATGTCTGTATCCTACCTACCCTTCATGCTTTATTTCAAATGATGCCTTCTCCATCTAAATCATGTTTCCTGAGAACTCCCAGCACCTCTATTTAACCCTTTTATAGTTCACATTTTACACTCACTGTAAGGCCCTGTTAAATAGTAGCTACCATTATTATTAGGCACTGGATTTTTCCAGTTCTACAAATGTTCTTATTTTTTTCCGTCTGCCCTTGTCTGCTCCAATACATTGATTTAGCTCAAACTACATATTAGTATTGTGGTTGTTTTTATTTTTAAGATCAACTGGTTATAACAATTTTTAATTGTAAAGCTTCAGATTTTTCAACACAGTAAAAAATGATTTAAAATGTCTTTTTAGAACTCAGCTCATAAACAAATGCAACTTTAAAAACTGAGAGTTAAATCTGAAACATACTGGTGAGAGTAACATGGATGCTATCATATTAAAGGCCTTTGGAGGCGAGCTAGCATAGTTTACACGCCATTGGACCTATTTATAGAGCTGACTCCTTTCTGCAATGTCAACTGTAACATTATACTTATTTTAAGCCTCAGTATCTCAAATATCAGCCTCTACTAGTTGTACAGTTCTCTCTTATTTGATACCAGAGAGCCCAATGGAGTCTTCTGAAGAACCTAGTCAGATTAGCAAAGATAACTTTTTAGAAGTTCCTAATTTGTCTGATTCTCTTTCTGAAGATGAAGAAGTTAAAGCTACCTTCAAACCTGGTTTCTCCCCTCAACCTAGTAGACGAGGTTCTGATTCTTCTGAAGATATGTACCTGGGCACTCCGTCTTCAGGTACAAGAAGAGTTTCATTCGCTGACACCTTTGGATTCAATCTTGTGTCTGTCAAAGAATTTGATTGCTGGGATTTACCGAGTGTTTCAACCAGTTTTGACTTAAGTAAGGACATTTTCCACACAGAAGAATATGTTTTATCTCCACTCTTTGAGTTGCCTTCTTCAAAAGAAGATCTTATGCAGCAACTTCAAGTACAGAAAGCAATACTGGAGTCAACTGAGTATCCTCCTGGGTCTACGAGTATGAAGGGCATTATTCGAGTTTTGAATATTTCTTTTGAGAAGTTAGTTTATGTGAGAATGTCCTTGGATGACTGGCAGACACATTATGACATTTTAGCAGAATATGTCCCAAATTCATGTGATGGTGAAACTGATCAGTTCTCCTTTAAGATTTTATTGGTTCCCCCTTACCAAAAAGATGGCAGTAAAGTTGAGTTTTGTATACGTTACGAAACTTCTGTTGGTACGTTTTGGTCAAATAATAATGGCACAAATTATATACTGATTTGTCAAAAGAAAGAACAAGAGCCGGAGCCTGTAAAACCACGGGAAGACGTTCCTAATAGACAAATAAAAGGCTGCTTAAAGGTAAAATCAAGGTAAGGATATGTCTTACATTCATTACTCTTCATAGTCTTAAAGTATTTTATGTCATTCTTCATTTCATGTGTTGTAAGAAATAGCCATTCTGTTTAAAAATATACTGCTCATTATATAGAAAACAACGGTGCTAGGCTTTAACAACGTCAGTGCTATTCAAATAATAGCACTGTGTTATCTCTCCTCCAAATGCAAGGAAAAATATGGGTATAATATAATAAATGGAGAAGCAGGGGAGTACAATGTGCATATTGCCCGCCTAATGACTTACAAATTGTTAAATTCAACCATGGAATGTAGACTCTTAACATGTAAAGCTTCTTTTTGACATATATAGTATATTTACTTTCAGTGGCTTTTAAATGTCTATGCCATACTTCAAAACATTTCTGATTCTCACAAAACAGTGTTTCAATATGCTCTTAGTTCTCAGAAATTTGTAGGCTTCCCTCCAAACTTTTTAATGACTGATTAAGTCATATAGGGGCGTTTGGAGTGATACGTGTTAAGTAAATCCTAACAGTGATGACTTTAACGACAAACTAAGAGAAAGACAAAAGTATATGAGTTATGTATGAATCACATAGAAAGTTTATAATTATAAACAAATATAACATTATAGAACACAAAGTAGCATAAGTTAGTAAAAGCAAATGGAGCAGAATTAAAAAAAAAAAAAATGACCCAAATAGAAATAAGGAGATTCAGCTTTATAGATCAGAGATTTGGGATGTGACTCCTCATTAGTAACCCTGCTCTCCTGTTAATATGAAAAAATAAAGAAAACTGCATTCGGCTGTCTCCACTGTAGAGTTGGCTAATTTCCATGACACTAGGTTAGTAGATAAAACATCCAGGAGGAGATAGATTCCTTCTGATCCTCCAAGTGTCTCAGTGGGAAAGTCGACATTGCTCCACAAGTCACAGGCAAATGTTTGATTGTCCTTTGGGTGGTCCATCCTAACTGTTACTAGACCTAAAGATTCTCACAATTGCACCAGAAATAGTGTAATTTGAAGAGGGAACTGTATTAGGAATCAAGACACTGAGATTCCAAGTGGAATTTAATAAAAAATATAAGGAATAACGTTGGAAAAATTTTAACCTCTTTATGCTTTAATGTCTTGATTTATTATATGATAGTAAATAATAACACTAAATGTGTTAGTCTAACACATTGATGAACTAAATATAACATAGGTGGAAGCAATTCAATCATATAAAATATTTCTATTTTCATTATCCTTTAAAGTCATTTGAAAGATTGGCTTGCTCCACTTTGAGAAGTTTGCCAACTTTCTCAGTCCAAATAAAACTTTCTCAGATTTTAACTGATGTTGTTAAGAGAATAGTATAACCATAATCTCTACATGTGCTAAAATAATAACTTAGATGTTTATGAAATTACTTGGCAACATGTTACCTATATAGACAAAATAAGTTCAACACTATTTAACAAAGTAATTTATATACACAAACATGCACATTGAATACTTTACAATATCTATTAAATGTGCTGCAACTTGCTCTCTCTGTTAGTGAAAAGCAAAATTTAGAAAGGTCACAACCTTATTGTCAACATGCTAATAGAAGAAGCAGTGTTTAAGTCCAAGGTATTTTCTGAAGTTTAAGATGCAGCTTTAAAAATACAAGCAGTGAACTATGGTATAGATAGAGGATTCTTTTGCTAGATAAACCCTGACTTGAAACCAAGAACAAAAAAGGGCAACTGATAGGTCTAATCTTCCACCCCAGTTATGATATTATTGGAACTTCTCCTAGTCTAAGATATGTATAACTATATACATCCATACACACATTTGTATTCAGAACAGTAATCATTGGATTCATAGCGGACACCATTCAAGTTTTAATATTGCTTTGGGGAAAAACCTGAGAAGAACTAAACCACAAAATGGTCTAAAGGCCTGTAAAGTTTCCTAATGAGTTATAAAAATGGAAAAAATCTCTCTCCTTCAAAACCACAAATACATTTTCTGCACTTCTATAACTTAAAAATGACCAACATAATTCAAACCACATTTTGAAAAAAGCATTTGCCTCTGGAGGAGGCCTTTTGTGCTGAGTTTCAGTCCAACATGAATTTTTACATCTGATTTATATACCACTCAAAATGGAGTGTATAAAGGAAATCCTGACAGATCCTTAGAACAGCATGTGCCGTAATAGAATATTTATACAGCTTTTCCATGATATAATTTATATGCAATGGGGTTTCAAATATTCCTAAAACTCACACAAGAGAGCATTATCAAATTTCTAAATGAATATTGCAGTTGGATTTCATTGTGAAGAATTTAGTTAGGGAAAAAGAGCACACCTTATTAGTGTTATTTTGCAAAACATGTAGTTGGCTAAAATAAGAGTGAACTAATACTTATTTGATCAAAAAATTATAGCTTCTAAAATATCCTTCTCCCTTCAAAGAGTTATGGAATCTAGATAGGTTTGTTGTTGTTGTTGTTGTTGTTGTTGTTGTTGTTGCTGTTTTTAGTGTTTCCACACTTCCTCCATAGCTTAATTTGGAGGGCACTTCTTCCATAGGATAAATACAGAAGAGAAATTTATGTGGATTTTTGCTCCATACATGCAAGCAATTGATAATACTGTGTTATATAACTCAGAGTTAAAGTGAAAATAAACTGTCCTGATGCAGACAGTAACATCTAGCTCCAATTCTTTTTAAAACCAAAGTTAATTTCCTATCAGGGTCCTGGAGATTGTATCTTCTGAAAGTGTCAATAATTCCTTCTAATAAATACAGAATGAACTGTGGGAACACATTTAGTGAGGTAGGATTTCTGTTATGTCAATCACCCTAGGCACTATGCTTTTCCTGTGGAGATTTTTTTCAGGTCAGAGTCTGAAAATCTCTACATTGATATGGCTGTCTATTTGATGTTTGTTAATCTATCCACTTTGACAGAAAGAAATATCTAGAGGGAGAGGAAAGCAGAGTTTGTAACTCTCAGGCATGTGACTGAGAGTGACCCAAAGGTATTTAATTGCACGGAAAGTCATGCATCATGAGATACTTGATAAGTGTCACCACATATATGCCACAGGTGTATGTGTTAGCAAACAAACTAAGCAGATTTCTGATCTGCATTCCTTGGGATTTATTTCAAAATAAATGACCAAAAGAAATAAATGACATTGATATAAATTACATTAAATTTACAGAGATAAATAAGCCAAAAATAGCATGCATAAGCAGTTAAAATTACAGGCTTCAGAGTTAAACATATCTGGCTTTGAGTCCAAGCTCTACCATGCTGGCTGTGTGACTTTGGGCAAGTTAAGTTTGGTTTCTTCATCTGTTAATTGGGAATAACAGTAGTACTACTATCTTCTAGGGGTTGAGATTTCTGTGGCATGATACATATTAACTTCTATGGCACAGTGTCTGGCCATGGTAAGTTTTCAGTAAATGTTAACCAGCATAAAAAAAGACAAGGCTAACTTTAGCTTTAGGTGGATCTCAAAAACCCTAGAAAGGCTCAACCTGCCCCAAAGTCTTGATACCAAGACTTTCCTTTCAGGGTTCCCAACTTTTCAGCTTTGGAGAGCCATTCCTTTGTCTGTTGCAGGATTTTAATCAATAAACAAAACTAATTCAATTGCAAATTTTCGTGAGAAATGTGTCACCTTATATCTGAAACACCCTGAAACTGGGTTTCTTAATGAGTATTAAAATTTCCACATTTACTAGATGACAAAATGGAGGAACAGAAAGGAAGGGGTAAAAAAAAAAAAGGCATGAATTTCAGCATTGAACAGACAATGCATATTAATCCCAGTAAAATATATAGTTAGTAGCTAGGTGACTGTGGACATATTACTTTACTTCTCAGCGCCTCAGTTTATTCATCTGTAAAATAGGGGTAATGATGCCTGATATTGTGATGATTCAATTACCATAAAATTAGATACTTTTAAGGCTTCTAGTAGAGTGCTGGCCACATACAGAGTAGTCATCAAAAGCGAAGCATATTCGCCATGATTATCAAATCTTGTTCAGCTAATTTCCTGATTCTTGGACTTGTATGATTTCTCTAGACCTCATAGTCTACCTTGTTCAGGTTCCAAAACTCATTCAACAAGTGTTTATTAAGGACCTGTGTGTTGTCAGACACCAGTATCCATGAGAAAAACATGGCTGCAAACATGACTCTGAGATGAGGAGAGGCCCCAAAGAAAAGGCCTCCCAGGGGCTGAGAGAAGAGAAAGGGAAAGAGAGAGACCATCAGCTCCGATTCTTTGGGTATACGATGGGATAAAAAATAAAGTAAGAACCATTTACATTATGTTTCATGTTTTCTAGAACATGTGATCTATCACTGATCTTGTGCAAGGGCTAGAGGAGTGACCTTTTTGTTCCCCCACCAGCTGCTAAATGTATGTTCCCAACTGTTGGGTACACAGACTGACTTCATCTGGTTTTCTATTTTATTAAGTGAACCCAATTTATTATTTTAAGTAAAGAAATGGCATGATATAGGTGTTGGATGGTATTTATAACTTGGCCAGGTGAATGCAAATAAATTCCTGAAAGATTTCAATGCCAAAGGAGAAAATTGATCAGTCTTCAATTTTTGTACCCGAGAATAGAATAAGGCACATTCAAGAAGGGAAAAGAGAGAAATATTTTCTAAAGCATGATTTTAAGATTACAGAGAGTTTACCTTTCAGGGTGGTATAAAATCGTCAAAATGAAGCCAAGAAAAGCATTGGAAAATGGAGCATAAGATATGGTAATGTTGCATGTTCCAGTCAGGCCCATTGGATCGTGAGACTTCCTTAATTTACACTTACAGTATAATCTGGGATCCTGGAAATAGTCCAAAGAGGTGTAAATAGCCCCATGAGGCCTTTAGGACTTAATGTATTCCATAACTAACTTGTTGTGAGTCCGTACTAATTGTGGAAGCCAGGTCTGGTTAAAGCGGGGGGGACCCTGGCAAGGCCATATGGAAACATAAAACGCAGCTGCACAGGACCTGTCAAGAGGACCGTTTAGAAGCTGCCAGCTGGTTGACAGCAAGGAGCCAAGTAGCTTAGTTTCCTTGGAGATCTACCAGGGCTTTGTGGCTTCCTGGTTTTGTATAAACCCATAGCCCTAGAAGCCTAGATTCCATGGAGTAGTTTTGGAGCCTTTTCTGAGAGAAGAAGAACATGAGAGTCTCATCATTCAAGGTGTTTCTGAAGCTCTGGTTGAAGGAAATCACTATGGATCCCGTTTCTTACATGGATCCTCTGGATCTCCATGAGACTTTACTTCCCACCCAAAGCCCATCTGCAAGTCTACGCAAATTCTGATAGGGCCCAAGCATTCTGAGCCAATAAGGCTCCAAGAAGAAAAAATGATTATAATTTGGGACATTTAGTTTTCCACCTTCTTCCAATTTTGCTGCCTGTGGCTCTTGTCCCTCTTCTAAGTTTTTACCCCAACACCCCAACAGAAATAATATAGGGGAAGTGACCTCAGGAGCAGACACCTGAGGTGGGCCCGACTCCTTAGTGCCCTGGCAGACGTAAAAGGTCTTCTACGCTCTGACACTTCACCTTGAAACCATGCCTGAAACTTCTACACACACACACACACACACACACACACACACACACACTTCCCTTCCTTAAATGCAGACACATCTAGGATGGAAGGGACTATCTTTATCTTACACCTGATTAAAGTCAGCTGCACAAGGGGGCTTTAAGTGTGGATTGAAACAATGGAAATGGATAATTTTAGAGCAGAGAGCATTATGGGATACAAGGCAAGTTTGTGTACGGAGTTGTAGTAAAGGCTCCATAGAGGCAAGAGGACTCGGTGGGGGGGGGGGGGGGGTCTGGACTGTATGTGTGTATTGGAGGGAAAAGGTGGATTCCATAAACAATGAGGCCTAATGGAAACAGCATACCATTTAAAGTCGGGCAGATTTGAGCTGTCAGTATAACTAATTACTAACTGTGCAAACTTGGATAAATTATATTTTTCATCCTTTTCACTAAGGCCAAAATAGGGATAATAATTTCTACTTGGCAGAGGTGCTATGAGAAATACATGAGTTAACATATACAAGCATCTGTCTCAGTTGCTGATACTTTATATGCACTCAAAATGGCATTGGTGATAAATTCCACTTTTTCAAGTTTATTTATTTATTTTGAGAGAGATGCAGAGAAAGTGAGTGGGGGAGGATAACAGAGAGAGGGTTAGAGGATCTGAAGCAGGATTCGTGCTGCAGACAGCCTGATGCAGGGCTTGAACTCATGAACCTCAAGATCACGACCTAAGCTGCAGTTGGACACTTAACTGACTGACCCACCCAGGCACCCTGATAAATTCCACTTTTATAAATCTTGTATATGGCTAGTTCTATGCTCAGGATTAATGGAGGCATGCTTTTTTTTCTTATAATAATTTCTGCTGCCAGGACCCAGGCTAATACAAAGAGTTTCAATTTTAGTTGTATTATAGATTCAATAAGCTTTTGGTCACCAATCAGGGACACCAATATTGATGCCACTGCTGCTATGAGGAAAATTATTTCCAAATTCCAGCAATTTCTGGGTTACAAAAAAAAAATCTGGATTGCCTGTTCATAAGTTGAACACTACTTACAAAAAACTACAACGTGTTTCTTTTTAAGGTAGTTCTTAAAATAGTTCTTTTGGACTAAATAAATAAAGTTACCTGCACACGACTTCACCTTATCACTTTATACCTATGAATAGAAGATGAAATTGAATTTTATGTAGTTCTTTTCCTCTAAGAAAATATATTATATACCATTGCATTTCAGTCATTTCTTTGTTTTAAAGCATTCTCTGTACCCTACCTCTATATAAAAAAGAAAAAATCTCCTCAGGACATATGTCTCGGATCTTTTCAGGCTTTTATTCTGCTTCTCTAATAGTTTTACTTGGGTAAATGCCATGGTAGTGTTATTATCTATTATATAAGTAATAACTGGTTTTGAAAGCTTAATCATATCACCCTGCTGTTTAAAGATTTTATGACAAAATAGAAATTGCTAGATTGGAATGCTATATGGCATTGTTTAGTGACAGAGACCAACTGTACATTAAACAAATCTGTCTCAGGAAATTTTGCTACTCTCTCCCCCTCAAGTGAAAGGGTCTGAAAATGGGGTGTGTTGCAAATAAGTACCATTTACGTCACAAATAGAAATGGGATTCAAACTGTCATAAGACAATGACTGTCCTATGTGTGGTTGTGGATTTGAATTTTATTTACCCCTTTTGAAATCTGTAGTAGTAAAAAAGACAAAATATCCCCCAATTCAGATTTGTAAAGCATGCCAAATAGTAGGCCCTTTTCTTAATTATGTGAAACAGATTTTATAGTCCATTTAACATTGATGGTATTCTGATTTGTTTTACAGATTTAAGCTATGATACAAATCAAATAGACTATAACTTCCTAAGTAAAACCCCAAGGTTATTTTCATTCTTAAAAATTACTGTGGATGTCCATACACAATTACAAATCACATAGAAATGTGTAGGTAAATTTCAGCTTCATAAGCCATGTGTGAAATGAAACTGGGAACAATACTCACGTTTTACTAATATCTCCCTTTGAGGATTAATACAGCTGATTTTATCATGTACTGTCATATGTTAAATCTTTTGGGTATTTACCAATAGAAGCATTGCACAGATTTTGAAAATCACATTCAGGTGCAATAGAAAATATAATCTTCACATATATTCTAAGTAGGTCTCTATTGTGTTTGGTGTAAATAAAGTTACAATCATTGTTTCCAATGTTAAAACACACTTGATTTCTGAGTAATTTTCAACAAGTCGTATTGTTTTAGAAAAGACCGCTTAATTCTTTTGCTTCCAGGCAGACTTATGCCAAAAACTACTCGGGCCGAATGGTTATATATTCTCTTATTAATCATCTACCGGGAAATTGTGCTCTTCAGTAATGTATTCTATCAGGAATTCCTTGTCTTTTATGTCCCATTCATATTGTTCTAGGTCTTTAATCTTGCCATTTGTTTCCTCGGTTTCTGTGACTGATTTCTATTTTCTTTGTCAAGTAACCTAACAGCTTTAGATTGTTACCCTGCAGGCCTAACTAGTAAACTACTAAACTAGTTGGTAGTATTCTAATGCAAAAATCAAAGAAGAAAAAAAACCTCCTCACCAACTAGATTTTCCGAAGGAGTGAAGGGTATCACTATTCCAAGGATGGCACTGTGGGCACTAACATTTCAGGTGTGGCAGGGAACAGAAGGCTGCTAAACAGCTCTCCCGATCCTGCCATTAGTAGCTTTGAGTTCTGAGTTCTGGAGTGATTGTTATTATTACTGTACTTCCTATGGGAGTCACAGAAGAGAAAGATACTTAATTTACAAAATTACAAAGTTAGAGGTATTTCAGAAGATTACTCAGTGTATTTCTCAATTCTACCTAAAAAGATAGCTGTTAGAATCTTAGACAAATAATGAATAATTTAGAATAGCTATGTACACTATTTTATAGATATCTAATATTTTAATAAAATTTCACTCAAGAATATAACTGTATAAGACAATGAAAAGAAATTTTGAATAGGTTTATAAAAGTCAAATGTAGTCTAAGCCAGCTGAAATTTAAATTGTTAAGTGTATCCTTTTGTAGAAAGGTTAATACAATGTCTACAAGCAGAATTCATCTGAATAGATGTTAAATTTCTTGACTGTGTGTGTGTGTGTGTGTGTGTGTGTGTGTGTGCTATTTGCTTTAATGAACATATGCAGAGGACTGGGAAAGCTAATCCAGTTCATAATTTATTTAGTAAATTGAACATAGCGAGCAGAAGTAATACTGTCCATCTATATTCAAATTATTCTTGACTCAATTCCTTTTTGTGGAAACATATACATACACGTATCTGTTTTTATGGGCTTTTTACTTAAACCTTATCTTGTTTGTGTATATGTGTGTGTAATACATAAAGACATTCTTCAGATAGATCATATGTTTGCTAATCGTGTGCATATTTTCTGTATTAGTAATATCTCATTTAAAGCTAACTTTGGCAAACAAAGTTAAATTTTTAGATAATGCTCGTTATATGGACATTCAAGACATTTGTTTACCATTCTCATTAAACTCATGTAGTTCAAATAGGATCCCTTTTGCCCTTATATTGCTTTGGGGTTTTATTTGTGTGTTTGTTTTGTTTTAAGTTTAAGAGAGAGAAAGAGAGCAAGGAAGGCGCAGGGAGGGAGGGAGAGAGGGAGAGAGCGGGAGAGAGAGAGAGAGAGTGAGAGAGAATCCCAAGCAGGCTCCTCACCATGAGCGCAGAGCCTAACTTGGCACTCAGTCTCATGAACGGTAAGATCATGACCTAAGCCAACTGAGCCACCCAGCTGCCCCTTGGCCTTATATTTCTTTGTTATTCTTCCTTTAAATGACAATATTTCTGGCCATATTCTTTCATGGAGTAGTTGCTTCTAGGGTACAAAAGGAAACAGCTTTCCTTAAATGAAAGGATTGCTGTTTACCATGTTTGTATCTGATGTAATTTATTTAGAGACAGAAAAATTAACATTTAACAGAAGACTTATTGCTTATCATATATTTGTATGTCTGGAAGGAAGAGGACTTCTGTCATAGGGCTCTCGGTATCTGTTTAGTCACAATGTTTACAAAGGTGGCATTTACAGTGGTGGCCTTTTCCTGTACTTAAAGAAAAACTCGTGTGTGTGTCATCTTCCCAACTGGACTGCAAGTTCCTTGAGGCCAGGAATGATATGTTTGTCTAAGCGTGATTCCTCACTGTAACTAATAAAAGTATTTGCATATAAAAAGCTCTTAAAGATATCTATTAAAGGCAACTGGTTTTCTCATTGATAACCCTGAGGCCTAGTAAAATCCAAAAGCAGCTTCTGAATAATTGAAGACTGAATTATGCTTGTTACAGTTTAATGATGAGTACGTTTATTGTTTTCACAATCTTTAAAACTCAGATGCCTTCTGGACATCTCCATCTGGATATCCAGGTGGCAAATTAATTCCCTTGATGTCTCACACCAAAGTTACATTACTCCTTAAATCATAACTCGTCTTCCTTTATTTTATATTTTGTTTAAAATAATAGACAACATCCCTGCCACGCATATAAAAAACTTAATAAAAGACAACATCCCTGTCATGCAAATAAAAAACAGAAGAACTGATTTCTCTTTTGCTGGTTCCTATTGATTCTATATCCATATTATATTTTATGGCCATGAGGTAATGATCGTGTATTTGATCAAAAATAAAAATTACTTTAAAAATTAAGAATAGAATATATAAAGACTATAAATACATATTATAAAAAACAACAGATGAAAAGCAAATTTGTCTCTGCAGTAACTTTCTCAACAATTGAGAAATAAATTAATATGGTCTACTATGGGATTGTCTACTATGATGGTCTTTTTTTCTATCCTGAGTCTTCCCAAGTCTTCCCAAGACCTGATTCATGGAGTCACCATAATATTACTTTGAAGTAATGTCAAATAATCTTATCTCAAATAAAATAAATATTCATTGGTTGGCCTTTGACTTTCTTTATACCACAGTCCAGACCAGTGGGACCAGAGCCAGAAAAATTTAACAGGCTGAGTAATGAAAGACCGAAGGCAGATATTGTATGTCTACTGATCAGAATTGGGTCATTCATTCTTTTTTCTTGCCAGGGCTAGGACCGAAGCCAATACTCAGATTAGTGCTACTGTTGCTCGTGTGCTGCTCCCTCAGCCTGACACCTGTGGATTCTGGGCCTGCCTGCTGTCCTGTTAGCTTTTCTTTATTTTATTGTCTTCCCTTGACTGGGCCTTTTGCCTCTCCTGGATGCCTCCTGTGTACCTAAAGCTCAACTGTATTAAGTTGTTTGGCACTTTCAGCTCTGTCTTGGGACTGCAATCTTGGTCTTCCCCTACATGAAATCAAAAACCAAAAATATTTAAGGGGACTAATGCAATGCATCTAAATGTTTAACCTTAAACCTACAAAGGTAGTGTGATGGATCTGCTACACTCTATATAATACTATTTACATTTTTTGGATATAATTTTAGATTTAAAGAAAAGTTACAGGAAGAATAGGAAGACTTCCCATATTCCTGTATGCAGATGTTTTGAAACTATATAACACAGGGGCCCATTTGCATTGATTCTTATAGGCAAGAGCTTTAATTTTTGAAAACTTTAAGCAATGGAAAGTTTCTAGTTTATAGCTAATTGCTGATTTTGCAGAACATAAAATACCTTGAAAATACTTGCTGAAAATGTTAACAAGCTCAAAGTGAAATAGTACGGTCATCATCAGACAGTATAAAGTTTTAATTAAAATTTTTTAAACATTAAAAATTAGAGTTTTATGACAGTAAGATTTGTGAAACAAACATCTATCTTAGGAAACTAGCATAAATAATTATATATTTTTATGGCACAAATACTAATATGCTCCCCCTACACTGACACAGTAATTAGTTCTTATATCATCACCCTCCACTGACACCCCATAGTTTTCATTAAGAGTTTTACTATAATTTTCCTAATATTTTAAAGAACTTTATTGTATAAAACCTAAAGTCTTGACCCAAAGTGAAAATGTATTATTGAGGGAGGGAACGCACGGCATTTGTAAATAGTTCTTATGTTATAAGAAGTTTTTAAGTGCAGTTAGGTAGAAATTAAAGTTTTATTATTTAAACTTGTTGTTTCCCAATTAACTTTTTAAAAATGTTTATTTATTTATTTCGAGAGACAAAGAATCTCTAGTAGGCTCCAGGCTCAGCACAGAGTCCAACAGGGAGCTCCATCTCACAACTGCAAGATCATGACTCAAGCCGGTATCAACAGTCTGGTACATAACAGAGGCCGCCACCCAGGTGCCCCCAGTTAACTTTCAAAGTACAGGTGGAGATGGGTTCCCACTGAAAATGTTATTTGTGAGACTGAATTAAACATTTTCTGGGTAAGGCATCGTTGTTGAGAAAGTTGGGGGGGTATTTTTTTTAGTACAGTCCAATATAATGGTCTGTGATGAATTGTAACCTCTAAGGAAATTAATTTTTTGAAACCCCTTTCAAAATTATGTTGGCATGATTATGAATGTCAATTGTGTGCGTGTGTGTGTGTGTGTGTGTGTGTGTGTGTTTCTCTAATTCCTAGGGAATTCCTTGGCCAGTTATGGTAATTTTTGATGAAATTCCTTTCATTCTTTTAATTTTGTACCTAAGGATCTGTAACATTAGTTAGAACTTGGCTACAAAACGAGGCAGGACTTTCATATCATGTATGGACTATATCACACTGACAACTTTAATTCTATGATATTAATATTATGATATTACTACTTTAATAAGTTACCTTGTCCTTTCATTTAGAAATTTCTAATTATATAAGCTTAAAGAATATGTTTTAAATCTATCACATTTCTATAGTGATATAAAGTTATCTCCCATTAGATCACTTTTATACATTGTAGTCAGCAATACCACTTCATTTCATATAAGAAATTGGGCAAAAGGGATCTATTTGATCAAGTCCAGAAAATATTTAAGAGAAGTCAGGTTTGTGATTTAAGCTCTCTAATCTGCTATGGCTCTGAACCAAAATGCCTCAAGCAGCCACTTATTCATAAAGAAATAAGAGGGTTCTTGTTTTATGTAGAACACTACTAGGTAGCTTCTATCTTCAAGCATGGATTTGGTTAAGGGATAATATTTATATACCTGAAGAGTTAGCTATCAACATAGTATGTGCCAAATGGAATGACGTACTCGGAGAAAATCAATGGAGACACGGAGCAATAGGCATTCCAGAAAGGACTGTACTTGTAGGCTGCCCTCATTAGGAAGGGCATCTCAGAGGAATTGAGCTTGACGTTGAAACGGTAAACCCCGGTAGGTGGAGGAGGAGCAGGAGAGTATTTACATAGAGTAAAAAATATTTGTGGAAAAGACAGTGTGAAGGACAACGGGAGGATTTTGTTGGTCAATCAGACTGCCTAGAATGGACAGAATTGTGAAAGTCAAACTTGAAAATGAACTGTGCCCTCTTGCTAGGCTGAACATCTGAACTTGAGTCTCCCTATTCAAAGATAAAGTAGTATTTCAATTATATTAATTCAGAAAGTATTCAGAATAAATAAATGAAAAGTATGAACTGGGTTGCTAACTGTATGAAATGATATTGATTTAATTGTAAATGTTGAGCATAATTGCCCTCATTTTTTTCTCCTAACATGTTTCTACTAATCGTGTTTTATGGAAGATCCCTTACTGCCTTGAAAAACTGCTTATGGCATTTATGGACACCATTACACTTCTGCTTGTGTTTTGGGTGTCTCATGGTTTAAAATCTTTTTTATGTTATTAACCATTTTTTTTTACTGTGTCTTTACCATTTTTACTATTGGAATGGTTAAATATAGGTTTTATTCCTTTCTCGTTATCAATGTTAGTTGTTTCATTTTGCTATAGGTCATCCTTAATATAAAAAGCAGATATGTATGATGGCACACGTTTTTAGATATTTCTAAACCTATTTCATGGTCATGCCTGGAGAAATTTTCTTTTTATAATTAGTTGATCCAAATTCTTCCTTTAAAATCTAAGGGTTATGTTTTAACTGAGTGAGAAAGATTAGTCCAGGCGTCTCAATATTTATCCTTGTGGTTGGGCATATGGAAATTACCCTAGTAGGGTCCCTTCTATAACACCAGTGACCTCAAGATTGACAGAGTATGAGTTTTGGTTAACCTGAAAGAAAAAAAATCAGAATATCAGTAGCAAAGGTCTTACTGTGCTCTTCAGCTTGTGCATGGATAGAGAATAAACAAACAAAAGACACTAGTGACTGGAGAAATCAATCAAGGGTCTTCATACATTCAACAAGTGTTATTGAGCACATACTACACATGCCAGATACTATTCGAAACAGCAAGGGTACATTAGTGAAAAAATGACAGTCTCTTTCCTTGGTTAGCTTACATTCTAATGGAGGGAAAACTAATAAGTAATTAACATAACGGATAAGTAAGTTATGTTAGAAGATGGCAAATGCAGCTGAGAATATAAAACGCAAAGCGGCATCAGAAGAATTAGTAAAGACGGCACATCGCTGAGGAAATGACAACTGATCAGAGACTTGAAGAGAGTTAGTCATGAAGAAATCTGGGGGAACAGAGTCCCATGCTGAACAAAGCAGCTGGGGGAATATTTGAAGCGATTTTAAGTGATGGACCTTTCCCTTTTGTCTACTTATGTCTCCTATAGACCCTTGGGCATATTTTCCACAGGACCAGTCACAACCTCATCACAGGGTCTGTGACAGAAAGGGAAGCGTGCAGTAAAGAGAAAACAGTTTCTCTTTGACACCATACCTTTCTAGGATCCCTTTCTCCTTTTCCTGGCTGCTTTCTGGCTGCCCGGATTCTCATATCTTATCTTTCAAAGGTCCATCTTTTCCACTCAAGGACCAAGTTGCAGCTTTGTTTTAGTGAAGATAGAGTTGTGTTATAGTGAATCTAAACAAAGAAGAAATTTAACACTGGAGTTATTTGAATTTAAAAGCACTAAATAATTGTACCTATCATTTTTACTTTCACATATTTTGATTATCCTGATTATAGACGACTAGTATCATATATATATAGTATTGTACAAACTTGCATAATAAGTTTATATAAAATGAGACATGTGAAAAGAATTTTTTTTTTCATAAAATCAACACCATACATATACAAACAAAGCAAACCATTGCGAAATGCCGATTCTCAAAGACAGCAAGTATAATCTTCTAAGTGCCTTCACTTGCGTATCATATCAGGAAAAAAGAAGACCAGAATATACCTGGTTGTGGTATTTTTACATGAGACATTCTCTTACATATGATAAACTCCAAAAACATGAAGCTATTAGCATTATCCACAAACTTACATTTAAACTATGAAATTGAAAGTTCTGCCTTTTTCAACACTGTTTTACTAGTCTGGGTCTAAAATTTTACAAACACTATCAGTTTTATGATAGCAATATGGTTCTTAGTGTAGAAATTATGAATGTTTCTTACCCTAAACAACATGTAGTTTTCCTTTCAGTTAAAAAAAATAAGTAAATTTAGATTCACTGAAGTATGGATGGGCAATCTCCATGATGAATGAAAATTGTTTTATAGACATAACAGTAGCAGAAATACAACCTGTGTAAAATTTATATTAATGCTAGTATAGTTGATTATATGTTCTGTCTTCTCTTTCCACCCCATGAAAACTCCAAGTATTTTTACTGAAGGAATTAATTTCACACTAACCATACCTTCACAGAGCAGCCAGTGTAGTAGCGTAAACCAGGGTTTCTCAAGTGTGGCTGCACATAGGAAAGGGGGAAAAAAAGGCACCCATACGTAGGCGCCATGACAAAGACGAATTGCACTTGTCGGGGGCTGGGCTCAGGCACAGGTAATTTTAAAAAGCTCCCCAGGTGTTTCTGTTATGCCCCAGGATTAAGAATAACTGGTATAATCTGAAGACATAAACACAGGTGTTCTGAGTTAACTTTTTTAAAAAAAAATGCAACTCATTTGGTCTCAGTATCCACTAATAGAGTTTAAACGAAAAGAAAGTAAATCTAAACGAAGTAACACTTTTACAGGTATGGCACCTGAGAGGGTTAAGTAATAGTAGCAATGTTAAAGATAAAGTTAATTACCATTTAGAATGAAGTAAATTTTAGAAGTTTTCTTTTACAAGGTTGTCTTTTTGAGAATTGTGTATTTTATAAATCAGAAAATCAAGCTTTTAAAAAGTGTCTGTAATCAGATCGCAGGATCTCCTCTTCCTCCAGTCTGATCTCTCTTTGCAAGCCCATGTATCTACACACCCAGCTCCCTCCCCTCTTTGAGTTTGGGTTAGTGCTCCTAGTATTTTTTTCTGTAGGACCCCAGGCTTCCCCAGTCGTGAATGGTACAATTGTGATTTTTTAAACTGCTGGTTTTATTTATCTTTCTTTGCACTGTAAACTTTATGAAGGCAGAGTTTGTTTAATCTTGGCTTGTGTTCGTGGTTTAACTTCTAGTATAATGTCTAGCAAATATTAAATATCTGTCCATCGAAAACACACTGAGTTGTGTCTGACATTCTGAATTAGCATGATGTCCAATAGATGGACTGAGTCCTTCAAGCCCACTTGGTAGTACGATTCTTCAGAGTATTGACTCCAGAATCTTCCTCTGCCTTGTTGAAAGTGTGGCCGAGATACCACCTTTGGCAATGTGGCTGCATCTCAGCAGAATTTGGCTCTTGCACCCGACTCCTTCAGCAATCCCAGTCTGTGGCCCAACTTCTTTAGTCACCTGCTCCTTGCCTTTTGACTCATATCAGGTTCTCAACTAGTCCTTCCAAGCACCATATTGCTCTTGTACTAATCTTCAACCATAGTCTATCTTATTGAGCCCTTCTCACTTCATCTTCTTAGGATTTCCTAGTAATAAACTTTGCTCTATTTAATCAGGGATCCAAAGACCTTCAACCGGGAGAGTCATCTTGGCACTGATGAACTCCTCCATGCTTACTCTATCTCTTCTAATGGTAGGCTCCAGACAAAATAACATGATGTTTGTACTGTGGGCTTCCTAAATCAGTTGGACTTCTTTCCTTAAATCTACATATTCATTTGGATCATTTCTGTATCTGTTTACAACTACTAGAACCTAGGTAGGACCAATGACTGTCGGATGTTTTCTAGCATTTGGTATTGAAATTAGCATTAGTGAGAATGTGAAGTATAATTAGTTGCTTGTGATAATTATATTAATAAAGATTATTTATATTAAAAATAATATTTTTCCCTAAAGAGATTTAATCAAATAAAGTCTATATAGGAACTCTCCAAGGTAGCAAAGACTTTAGGGCTAATAAAAATTACAGCCATCATCCAAATTAAAAACTTTTGCACTTCAAAAGACACAGTCAACAAAGTGAAAAGGCAACACACATAATTGGAGAAAATACAAATCGTATATCTAGTAAGTGAGTTACATGCAGAAGAATTCTTACAACTCAATAATAAAAAGAGAACTCAATTTTAAAATAAACTAAGGGGTGCCAGGAAGGCTCAGTCAATTGAGCGACCAACTCTTGGTCTCAGTTCAGGTCATGACCTCATGGTTTGTGGGATTGAGCCCGTTGTGCAGAGCCTGCTTGGAATTCTCTCTCTCTCTCTCTCTCTCTCTCTCGCTGCCCTCCCCTCTCTCTGCCCTTCCCTCATTTGCACGCTCTCTCTCTCCCAAAATAAATAAATAAATTTTAGAAATTAAATAAAATAAAATGAAATAAGCATTTGAATAGATATTTCTCCAAAGAAGCTATTTTAATGACCAATAAGCACATAAAACAGTAGACAACTAATTAATCATTAGGGACATGCAAATCAAAACCACAGTGAGGTATTGCTTCACACCCACTAGAATGATTATGATGGATAAGAGATAATAACAAGTGCTGGCGAGGACATAGAGAGATTAAAACCCTCATGCACTCACTAATGGTGGGATTATAAAATAGAACAGCCACTTTAAAGGAAAATAATATGACAGTTTCTCAATATGTGAAACATGGAATTATCACAAGCCCAGCAATTTCACACCTAGGTTTCTTCCAAGGGAAATGAAAACATATGCCCACGCAGATACGTAAATGTTCATAGAAGTACTGCCCACAGGAGCCAAAAGATGGAACAACCCAAATGCCCAACAACTGGTGAATGGATAAACCAAGTGTGGTGTATCTATATAGTGGAATACTATTAAACAACGAAAAGAAAGGAAGAACGGATACAGGCTACAACACTGATGAGCCTCAAAACATGATGCGCTGTGAAAGAAGCCAGACACGAAAGAACACATACTGCATAAATGTGTTTGTATGAAATGCCCAGATTAGGCAAATATATAGAGACAGGAAGATTAGTACTCCAGGGCTGGGGGTGGGGAATGAAGAGTGATTCTAAGGGACATGAACTTTCTTTTTGGGGTGTTGGAAATGTTTTAAGATTAGGTTTTGGTGATGGCACGACTCCATCATGTACTAAATATACTAAAATGTACTGAAAATATGCTAAATATACTAAAAATTACTGAATTGTACACTTAAAGTGGGTGAGTTTATATACACATTATACTTCTATAAGCTGTTAGCTTAAAAAAATTACTGATTTTTTATGGAAATACGAATTTCATGATAAACAGACTTCTGTAGACCCACTGCAGAGTTTAGGGTTTATGGAATTTAGAAATAGAGTCTGTTTCTCCTGAAATGCAGTAGAGAAGCTATTGTATTTTAGACAAGGCTAGAGTAATAAAGTGCAAGAAAATGAATATGGGTAGTATATAAAGTCCCACATGACAAGGTATATTATAACATATTTTCTATACATGAAATATGGATAAGTTTCAAAAAATACTTGAGTATCTCTCCATGAATTCTGTAGTTAATTCTGCTGTAGGAATAAAGAATATGTTTGATCCCTTCCTTGTGGTATGTTAATTCAAAGACAAAGATGGAACAACTTTCACTCCATAATATTTTTTCGTATTGTTTCAATAGGAAATGTGGATAGTACCTTCAACTTTTTGCAACATGCAAAATGCCAACATAATAATACCAGCTAATACTTACTGATTACTTGCTGTATGCTAGACATTGAGTAGTGTAAATCCATTTCTTCATTTAATGTATTACATTGGTATGAATAGTTACTCTTCTTGGTTTAATTAAATGTTTTTTTTTTCCTTGTGTCTTCTTTCTTGGGCTTTTCTCAGCTCTCTGTTTCTGTTTCCCCTCCCACTTTCAGGACAAATGATACTATTCATGTTTCAGAGTCTCACTTTTTAAAAACAACGACTTTGTTCACATTGCCCTGCCTTTAGCCAAAAACCAATTTGACCTTGGAGAAATATCTCAAATCAGGTTTTATGCTGAATTTTTACTGCTTTATTCAAAATGTTCAAGCGATTTGTATATGTAAACCTGCATTAAATCCAAGAAACATGGGCTGAAGGGGAGGAGGTCTTTGAATGTGAAGTGATAGATGCCACGTGAGTGCAGAATCTTTTGTGAAGAAATCCGCAACAGAAGATGGAAGAAAGAAAATAGTTCACAAAAGGGGTGGGTGAAGGGTGGCAAAAACATGTAATGCAAAATGTGGACATTTGTGAGGGATGCCTCAGTGCATTGCATTAATAATTTGCATATTAAGAAGTCACGAGTCTTCGCGTTAATGAATCCCTAACTAGTCTCTGACACAATAGACTGAACCGTCCCTAGAGGAGTCATTATGGCCTATCATGTCAATGAGCCGCATATTAATGACTCTCTTACATGCTCATCAACAGGTAGCCTAATAGGCTTCCATTGAGTTCTTTTTCATTTGCTTTTTAAATGTATCCTCTCCTTCCTTCCTTTTGTAATACTATTGTGAAGAATTGACAAAAAGGTGCATTAAGATGATTTTAATGTGTGACGTAAGTTCACAAAAGCATTAAATTTAGAAATAATGCTTTAAGCCTTACTCAGTCTGCCTGGAAAACTTTTCAAATGCAGCTAAATACAAATCCACTTGGATAATAGGGTTCTTATTTGGATTTTAACATAAACCATCCAACCCAATTTACCATATTTCTCTTTTCCCTGATATATCAATTTCTGCTGTGATTAGCATAAGTAGAAGAGCTAGTTTGGAAATATGTTGGTGAAACTGAATTGCTTGAGAATGGAAGTGAATTACAACGGACTTCATATCATAAACACTCATTAAAACTAAAAAACAGTGGCTGATAATATATAAAAAATTAAAAACATAGAGGAAATAGACATGTATAATTCCATAGCAAGGAAGAAACAAGCTAAGAATGACTTTATAGCTTTTAAATTTAACAAAGGTAGTCACAGGAAGGCACCGTGTGTTGGAACTTTTCTAACTTGCTTTGTCATGCCTCTGCTTTTGTTGGTCCCAGTTATTATATTTAAGATATCTGGTGACTTTTTACAAACATAAAACCTGTGATCTCCTAGAAGAAATACTGCAGAATTGTTCTTTCAGTATTTCTACTGAACTGTATACCATCTCACCCAACTTACTATCCAGATGAAGGAAAGAGTATTGACACATGCTTGAAATTCTTGGTCAGGAGACAGGAATGGACAGAAGCTGGGAAAAAAGTTGGAGAAGTTTCTTAGCACTTTGTTCCCCATAAAAAAAAATGAATTACTACTTGTCAACACTGCTATCTTGAGACACAGTTGAGGGCAAAGATGCTCAGGTGAATAGTTGCAGGCTGGTGCTCTGACTTCATACCCATCACCCTTACTTCGCAACAATTCCTTCCCAGAGGTGTCACTTCTGGAATGATTGGATTTTCAAGTCTGGAAGTCTCATGCTCCTTTGTATTGACTCCGTCTCCCAACCCTTCCAAACATACACTGGATATATCGATTTACACTTTAAAGTACTTTCTCTCTTTTTTTCTGTAGAAATATTTATTTATTTATTTATTTTTCCAGTGCTTCACACATTTATTTTATTTACTTTTAAGAGATATTTTGGTCACTGTAGGGATCGAAATTGCTTTTTCTTAAAACAGTTTCCAAACGACACGTAACACAAATGCTATAGAGCTGGGATGTCAAAGCTCTGGATTTAACAAACCAAATAGCTTAGGCAATGCTTACATGTAGATTCCACAAAGAAAACACGTTGAATCAGAATTTCTTAAACTGCAATTAGCTGGCTCAGTAGTCAGGACTCTGTGCATAATGACTTTTTACACCACCAGAGACAAAATCAGTATCATTATGAAAAAAATAATGCCTGCAATTTAGTATCTTCTGGAAAAAAAATTCACATGACAACACTCTGATAATTTTTGAAAGATGGAGATGGTATAAAGCTCTTAGCACTCACTTTGCTGGGGAATTGTGGAGAAGAAGAATGTCAGACTTCTGAAGTAGCAAGAGTCTCAGCTGAATAATCTCTAGTTTCTTGTCACCCACCTTCTCCATGGGTGACAATTACTTCCTTTAAAACTCAAGTGAAATAAGGACTGTGGGCCAGTAAGTTTAAGAATATTTTCTGAAATCTCTCTGATGTGTATTCTTTAGTTTTTCCAGTACCTATCGCTTACAAACATTCACATTTCTCCCCCAGTGGAGTATAACGAGTATAACTGGCAGGACGTGGCAGAGGCCCCCCCTTGGGCCAGGTTTACCTATAAGCCTTCTTCACTTAAAATTCATGGATTCTACTTATAATTACATCTCCTCTCAAAGCGACCTACAATTTTTGGTTCACACTTGGACCTCCAAGATCCTCCTAGATCCTCACAAATTAGTACCTCTTTAGAAAATACACATTGCCACAAAATGGCACATGTTGCCCAGATGCCATCACAGAATTAAATCTAAGTAGTTGTTGTTTTGTTTTGTTTTGTTTTGTTTTTGTCCTGATTCCTGTGAGGTGAAGTGAGCAAGGAAAAAAAAAAAAAAAAGCACCTAGTGCTTTGACATAACAAAGCAGATTTGAAGGGGCAATCCTGAGTAGGAAAAAGAGTGACAAAATGAAGAAACTTTGGAAAAGAAACTTAACAAAGAATTTTTCAGCAAAAGTATGTTTTTCACTTATTGAAATTTCCCGCATCAAGAAGGCACAGTATCACTGTTTCCAGTACATATTCACGATCAAGCACTGAGGCAATGGGCAATGCTCTAACTGAGAAATAGAAGTAGAGATTTTCAGAAATGTAGTAAATGGAAAACAGGTAAATGACTCTATAAAACCATCTGCTCCCTAATGTCATGGTATGTGTTTAGTTTCTTGAATGCTTGAGCAGTTTACTAGAGTTTACGCAAGGGGCATGTGGTTTGCCATGGTTTACGATTATATTTTAAAAGTAATAAATTAGCTTATATGTTACGTATTATCCAATACACTTATTTATCCCAACCAGTTTTGATACTGGTAATGTTCCATTATTTGAAACGTTCTACCTGGACAAAAGCCAAATAATGTGGAAATACATGATTCTGTCATCTTTATTACAAAGAATAGAAGATGAGCTCACACACTGTGCAGGTAGGATTTCTATCAATTTGAACTGATACTGCTGGTCATAAGATTTTATCAAAAGTTTATTTTTGACTGTATTACAATTTTAGGTTAACAGCTATTTCTACTGATTCTTCTAGCATTTTGATTTTTTTAATTAGTTTAAGAAATTTCCAAATTAAACATGTCAAAATTATATTCATAGATACTCCCATTATTTATATAAATATAGAACTCTAAAACTGGAAGGCATGCTACTTAATAGCAAAAGTGAGAAGAGCAAATTCATTCCAATTTGAACAATAAAGGGGTTGACAGGTGGTGGATGCCAGGCTGTGCGGAGAAGGTTCGTGGAGCTCAGTGGAGTCTCAGCAAGGAAATCCCTTGATGCGTTATCAGTGCTTGCCATGGATGCTAGAGAGGGAGGCCAGCATGAGGGTATTGTATTTGATATCCCTAATCTAATCCAGAGCTTTCGCTTTAAAGATAAGGAATGTGATGTCCACAAAAACCATGTTCCTTACCGTATTAGTTATTCATCTCCAGATTCAGCATCGAAGGGAATATAAAGCCATTTAAAAATTTTGAAGTTTTTCTTTAAGATGATTTCCTGCTTCTTTCAATCCCTGTTAATAATGCAGAGCTGTCTTCCTTTTACTGTCCTTTCTTTATCATCAAGGAACTGAACGTAACTCGTCTTTCAATCTAAATCCCTTCTGCATCATGCCTTTAAATGTTTTTCCTTAGATACGTCTGTGCACAATTAGAAATTTATCTCTTTAATTCTCTCTCTTTTGATCATATATTTCGCTTCTGTTTTCAGTTTTATTCATGATTAAGAGAAGACTCCAGGTATTGTAACACCAAAGGAATAGATATTAAGCACTAGTAGTTAATGTATTACAAACTTTACCTCTCATTAAGTACAAGCTTTTGCTTCCTTTCTTCCTCTAGTTCAGAAATGGCTAAAATAAAAATGTCTGAAAGTCTTTTTGGTATTTCTAGAAGTAGCCATTTGTCTGTGCCAATGTCAAGGCTAATGTACTCTTCTTAAGTGTCTTTTTTAAAAAATCTCAATTGAGGTACATATTTTTTTTTCTAATTTAAAAGCTCTCCATTCATTTATTTTCCTTTCTTTCTTTAAAGGAGGATGATAGAGGAAATAAAATGAGGTCCCCAGCTTTGAACAAAAGGACAGGCTGAACTTCTCAGTTCAACTTTTATTTACTCTTTAGCTGTTTATCTCAGAGTGGAAGTTTGATTCTCTTTGAGCAATGCCAAGCATTTTCAAGCAGTGTTAAGGAGACACAGAGACAAGTCATGATTCACTTTGGAAGTGATCCTTTTTTATGCCAACTTTTTTATTCCTCTTGGAAAAGAGTTACACTTTTGCTGCCTACAACCTAATCCTGACATTTACCCTGATTGGTTAGGTAATTCCATCACATCAGACGTAGATTGTGTGGAATGGGTCTCCGAGACGTTTCACTCCTATTTTAAGAGACATATGAACTTTGAGCACAATGGCATTACAGGACCTTAGGAAAACCGTATGATTACTTACACAAAACCTACTACATTTTGACAGTGTTAAAGCAGAAGGTCCATATACCCAGAAACTGCAGTAGCATTAACTCAGTGCCCAGATCTTGACACTGAATAAAACAACTGGGTGATAGAACAAAGTGTGAATTAACATTCCCATGCACACTGTATTTGGAGAGGACACTTTTAAATAAAAGGTTACTTTCACTGAAGATCTGGTGATTTTTCTTTGGAGGATGGTCCTCTAAGAAGGGCACACTAAAAACAACTAAGCAAGTATGCTATCATGGGTTGCAAATTTTACTCTTGAAAGTAGCTTGTGAATTAAAGATATGAGAGAATAGGGTAAACATTAAAAAATACAGGTAAGTCCAAGTAAAAGGAAAAAGATGGGACTTGGGTGCTATGGTATTATAAAACATATTTACCACACAGTAGTGATAATAATAATAAACTTATCAAACACTTACACATATTGAGACTATGTTAAATAATAGCCCTATATAAAGAGGAGGCAATATTTTGGAGAAAGTTGAGGCATAGAGAGGTTAAGTACCATGTCTGAAGTCACATGGCTAGTAAGTGGTGAATGAGATGTGCATCCAAGCCTTTCTTTTTCACTCTGGTTTGACCCTCTGTGAGAGAACATTGGCATGGTGACCAAGAAATCTGAACATAGTTCTAGTTTACTTACTAGTTAGTGTGCGTGACTTCTGCCATATTGTTTCACTAGGCTTTAGTTTCTCTGTCTATGATATGATGGGATGGGACTATCCAAGTATGAGGCCTCTTACAGAACTGAGGTCCTATGAATCGGAGGAGTTTGGCAAAAAAAAGTAGGATAACATTTCTGAAGTTACATGAGGCTAAGAAGTTGAGCGTCTGTAGAACTGACTCAAGTTGTGAGTTATTAACTGCTGACTCATAAACACAAATTATTGTTTTCTTGTTAATTTATTAGATATGTTGCAAATACCTTTCAATTTCTACCTTATCGATGTTTCATCATTTTATTCTATAAGATACCTAGACTGGTCTGTTTTCCAATGTACTTATTTTCTGGGTATATGTGATACATAAACAGTTATTTTGTACATAGAGCTGCAGCCATCCTTACAGAATTGGATGGGACTTGCTGAAAAGTCAGAGACATAAGGAGCTACTTCCTGCATCACTTTCCTGGATTCTTAGAGTGTCTTCCTGCAGCCCTTATATGAGCAGTGAGACTAGATGTTTTCAAACACTAGAACATCTACTAAAAAATGAAGTTCTACTAAAAAATGCAGTTCCAACTCTCCACTCCAGACATGCTGATTCAGAACCGGTTTGGGGCCTTCAAAGCAGCATTTGTAATGAGTACCAGGTCATTTTTTGAAGGCGCTCAGTGAACCACATTTTAAGAAGCATTGTTAGGATTTTAAGTTTGTGCCTCTTGAACTGGCTGACTACTATTTGATACCTAGGGTTTTGATCTTTCATTCTTCCTATATTGTATCTTAAATCGCTTGACATATTTAAAATAGCTCTTTTTTACTGATAACATACTTGTACATGACACTTTAAACTTAGAATTGCCACTCCCCTCCTCCCTAACTAGCGTTACTTCTTATTTTCAACTTAGAGGCCAGATCCTCCTGGAAACTATTTCTACCCCATCTTCCACCCCACTGAACACACACTTATTACACTGTGATTTGTGTAAAAAGTATCTGTCTTCCCACGGGTTTGGGAGCTCTTTGAGGGCAGGAACTCGGTCTTATTCATTGTGATGATCTAGTACAATATTTGGAAATTTGTGGGCACTCGAACATTTGTTAAATGATGCTTGACTGAATGAATGAATACGGATTACTATATATTTTGTTACTATTACATTTCATAGGGATCATTAACTGGAAATCATTAATTTCTTTACACATCCAAAACATATTTATTATCTACTTGAGGCCATCACATAAAATTTCAGCACTATATCCCATTTCTCTGAAGTGGGGGAAAATTTTTAAATGTAAAGATGCTGCAAGCCTTTGTGCAATGGTATTATGAGAGGTAAAAGAAACATAATCTGGGCATTTTTCACTCAATAAGAACTAATTTTCATTTCCCATTTTGTCAAAAGCCCAAAGGCTTTCTAAGCCTAACACATTTCCTTCAGTGAAACCCATCTGCTTTCCTTCACCCTTGCTTCGCCTCCTGATTTCTCCATCTCAGGTGAGGGTAGTTCCATCCTTTGGAATTCTGAAACTAGAAACCTCTGCATTAGCCTTTATTTCTCTTTACCCATACGTGTTTTCTAAATAGTAGGAAAGAGTGTTACAAAGTCTTATCAAACTAACACGGAGTAAGGGAACTGGGTTTGGGGCCAGGAGGGCCAACGAAAGCAGAAGAATGACTCTCTCCACTGCCTATCACTAGGGAAGGGGCCACCTGCACAACAAGACCCAATGGACTCCGTGCACTGACACACACCACGTCTATATCGGGGTTTGCAAATCTGCCTCGCATGAGATCACTTTAGGAGATTACCAGTAATATCATTGTCCATTCCCCCCACCCCACCTCCATGTGCAGGTCTATTAATTTAAAACTTACAGAGATAGGACCTGGTGCTTCTGATGTGAAAGGAGACTTGGGGAACTGTTGTTGTATCAAGAGCTATAGTTTTTATGGGAAAAGAGAAGGACAAGGCAGCAGGGCTCCTGAACAACTGGCATGCTTAAAGTTCCGTTATGAGCTTGATCTCTAGTTCCTTAGAAATTCATCAAGATAGAATGCCCAAATCTAGCAAAACAAGTTGGCTCCAACCTAGAGGCTGACTGGTAACTACTTAGAATATTATGGGCCCAGGTGAACAGAATGGATGAAGAGGCATTTTCTTTTTCCCCAGTGAAGAACTAGAATAATACCCAGAAAACTAATAAGCATAACTTGAGGGTCCCCTATCTAAGCATGTGAGATTAGAGAGGAAGGTGCTTCTCATGGGTACCTGAGAAGCAGATCACCCAGCCCATAAGAGATCAGAAACCACCCTGGAGACTAATTCAACACCGTACTGACTGGTAGTGCAGGAGCCCCAGTTAACTACCAGACTTAACTCTCCCTTACTTAGGTCTTAGGAGGAAAAATAGTAGATTTCTAAATCTCATGAGTGCATTAGCTTTAGTCATTTTTTAAATCTATCTACAGGAATTGATCAACAATCATATTGTTTGCTACATCAAAAGGATGTAGCATTTCATTCCTCTCCTCTTTCCTCTTGGCCATCGCCTTTAACCCTCATCATTTTGTGCCTGAAATACTGTAGTCATCTCATGGCTAGTCTTTTTGCCCCACCATGGCTCATTCTATCCAGGTTCTCCTTAGAAAGGTCCCTTAATGTACCTCTAGAGACTGGTTCTGAAATGGACATCTGACCATGTCTCTCTCCCATTGAATTCCCTTTACCCACCATGCCCGCAGTGGCTAAAAACATGCTTAAAGAACTCAGATCCGCTTCCCCGCATGCTAAGCCCTTTAAAACATGCTCAAAAACAAACTGATGGTTACTAGAGAGGAGATAGGGGCGTGAGGAGTGGGTTGAATAGGTGATGGGGATTAAGGAATGCACCTGTTGTGATGAGCACCAGGTGTTGTATGGAAGCGTTGAATCACTAAATTGTACACCTGAAACTAATATTACACTGTGTGTTAACTAACTGATATTTAAATAAAAACTTTAAAAAAACGTACTCAAACTAGCTCCAGTTCTGTTCCTTGGCATTCTTCCCCCCCCCAAAAAATGCAATCCAAACAATCCGAACATTTCATTTCTGAACGTGTCTCGTTCTTTTGTGCCTTCTTAAATCCCTTAAATACCCTTAAATCTTTTACCACTTGTTATTGCCTCTGTCTGGAATGACCTTGCCATTCTTCTCTCATTGCCAGGCTCCTACTTTTCTCAATAACTCAGTAACTCAAAATGTTATTTCCTTTGTAAAAAATCCCATGATTCTCCCACAGAATAACCTCATTGTTTCTGTCCTCTCTTTTTTTGTCTTAGAGAATATGTATAATATTCTATAATTTATTATAATATTTATCACTTATTATGATTATAATTGCCTATTGATGCACCTATTTTAGTCATTACATTATAGCTTCCTAGAAATAAAAGGCTATAGTTTATTTATCTTGAATTTTCCACTGTTTATTGGAAGTTATGAGAGTGGGTCATCAAAATATCTTCTAGAAGAATCAATGGCCCTTTTTTAAAAAAGTGTTTTATTTTTATTTATTTTGAGAGAGAGAGAGAGACAGAGAGAGAGAGGGAGTGGGGCAGAGAGAGAATCCCAAGCAAGCTCTGCACTGTCAAGACAAAAAGGTAAAGACCAGGGAAGAGTAGAAAGGATGCTATGCGTTTATTGAACAACATTTATTATGCCAATATTATGGGCCAGGCAGTGTGTTAGTCACTGGCATTACAAATAAATAAGAAACTTGCCCGCTTACAAAGGGCTCAGAGAACATAAAAGGGAGACTAGAAACATCCAATAATGCTTTTCATTTCTATGAAAATTGTGTATATTTCTAGCCCTATCATCATCAACTTGTCTTTCTCCTCAATTCTTCTAAAGTTGTTTTAATTATACTCTTTAGATGTAATGGTCATATGACTGATACTTTGAGTTTCAGAGTGGGATTTGATCTATAGACATCCTCTAATCAAAAGAGCAACTCATTTGTCTTAACAAATTATCTGAAACTAGAGTTTAAGTAGATATTTTAAATAATGTAATAAGCACCTGCAAAACTACCACTCAAAACAATAACCAACTCCTAACCATCTCGTTTTCTCATTCCTTACCCCAAATTGTCCCACCTAATATAACCATAATCTTGAAAATCAAGCCTTCTTGATTATTTAGCTTTTTAGTATATTCTGTTTTCCTTCATATATGTATTCAAATTATTTCAGTAGTTTTTAGCATATAAAAAAGAACATCCTCTGATGTAATGTTTTTGGACTATTCACTTAATGTTATGTTACTAAGATTTATCCATATTGTTGTATGAATCTTTGGTTTATTAATTCTGAGTGCTATGTAATATTCTTTTTTGTGATATGCCATAGTTTTGTGTCTACTTTTCTGTTGATGGGCATTTGGGTTGTTTCAAGATTCTGTAGTTGATAGCAATTTTTATCAATTAAATAGATATAAAAGAGTATCTCCTTGTGGTCTTGATTTACGTTTCTCTGTTCTCTAACCATACTGACTACCCCTTTATGTGCATATTATAGGCTTATATGAAGTTTCTCTTCTATGAAATGTCTGTCCCTCTCCCCTGATTCTATTGAAATGTTTGTACTTTCTTATTGATTTGTAGGAGTTCTTTATGTAGTCTTGATACTTGTGTTGATTTTGCATTCTTTCCTAGTTTGTAATTTATACATTTCTCTTATAAATATGTATTTTAATGAACCAGTTTTAAATTTCAATATAGTTAGGCTGACAATCCTTTTTATAGCCACTTTTTTTCTTAAGAAAATGTTTCCTACTTTGAAGTCCATAAGATATTCACATGCATTTTCTATTAAGAATTTCAAGGTTGCTGGGGCACCTGGGTGTTTCAGTCAGTTGAGTGTCTGACTTCAGCTCAGGTCACCATCTCACCATTTGTGAGTTCGAGCCCCGCGTTGCGCTCTGTGCTGACGGTTCAGAGCCTGGAGCCTGCTTCAGATTCTGTGTGTGTGTGTCTCTCTCTCTGCCCCTCCTCCACTCACACTCTGTCTCTCTCTCCTTCAAAAATAAATAAACATTAAAAAAATTTTTTAAGAATTTCAAGGTTGTTGACATTTCAGATCTTCATCCATCCAGAGTAGATTTCTGAATATAGGTTGTGCCAATTTCATTTTTTTTTCTCATAACAATAGTCATTTTCCCTGTCTCCATGTATTGGGAAATCTCTTATTACCTGCTATGTGACATACTATGATTGTCATATACCCAAGTTATAGATATGTGAGAATCTTTACTAAGCTCTCAATCTTTGTCTGTCTCTGTGCCAATATAACTGTCTTTTTAAAGTTTGTTTATTTTGAGAGAGAAAGAGAGACGGGTGGGAGAAGGGGTAGAGAGAAAGAGAATCCCAAGCAGGCTCTGTGCTATCAGCACAGATATGGGGCTAGAGCTCATGAACCATGAGATCATGACCTGAGCCAAAATCAAGAGTCAGACACTTAACCAACTGAACCAGCCACCCAGGCACCCACAACATAACTGTTTTAGTAACTAAAACTTCATAAGATCTCTTGAAATCAGGTAGAGCAAGTTTTCCTCACAGCTACTTCTCAGAAATATTTCTTCTTTCTTCAGTCCTTTGTTCTCTTTAAAATCATATTTTCAAATTTTATAAAAGACTGTTGTGGAATTTTGATTAGAATTGGATTGAATCTGTGGATCAATTTGGGAAAGAATACTTTCATATATCTTCTTATCTATGAACATGGTATGTTTCTCAATTTTTCTAGGTTTTTAGTATTTCTTGGTACAATTTTATTCTTTTCCTTGTAGGAGTCTTACACATCTTCTATTAGTTTACTGCATAGATATTTGATATAATATTTAAATTTCATGTAGTTCAGCTTCTCTTTCTTGTATTTATTCCTGAATCTAAGATCCACACCCCCCCATATTTCTGTATTTACATGTTTTGTAAGACACCAGTGTAATAATACACAGTTTAGTAACTAATTATCCCCAAAATGAGTTAGAAGCAGGTTTATTTCCTTTTGATGCACTTATTTTTTTAAAAAATTGAATTATCTTAGAGAATTAATTTAGAAAAATGATTGAGAGCATTTTGGTTAGTAAAAAACAGAAGGCTTTAAATGTCTATGATTTTCCCTCTACAAATGAGATTTTTCAACACTGTTATGGGAATAAAGAGGAAGCAAGAACAATCAAATGATATTTAATGGTTTGGGTTTTTTACAGCTCCTATATATTAGGTGTGTGGAGAAAGGAAAATGCATCAATTTGCAGTTAAATTCCATAAAAATAAATCTTTGCATATTTACTGGCCTCAGTAAACGATACAGATTTATAGATTCAGTATCCACTATGTAAATGTTATATTTTTTCCAGTGATACTATATTTATATAGAAACTTTATTTTATTTAATGGGCCCACTGGAAAATACCAAATCTTTTTGGTGAAGTTACAATTAAGCATCATAAATATATACAAAACTGAATTTCTTTCTTGCATAGTCCAGATGGAAGAATTTGAAGTTTTCTCATGATTTGTTGAAAAAGACTGGCTTTCCTGGAAATTGGATCAACATTATCCACGTAATGAAGAGTAGACTGTATTATACAACTTTATCAGACATTGCCAACTCTCTACGTGCATTTTATTCAAGAAAAGTCATTGAGAAAAGTCACTAGAAGAAAATTCAGCTGAGACAATACAAGAAAATGTGGACACTGGGCCAATCGTTTCTGATAGATTGGCTTGTGACATAGCTATACACAAAATGGGCTTTTTCAGTAACATTTTTCTTGCTGAGTGTCATGGACAAATCTAAATCCTAATGATTCCACAAATAAAACTACAAATGGAGTACATTTGAAATAAAAATATTTTTACCTTTCTTAATCACAATGCAGAATATTATTATAAAGGAAGTATAACCCAAATAATTTTAAAGAAAGAAAATATATGCTTTCATATGAGCAATCTGAAGTCTTGGTTGTAAAATCAGCCTTTGGCAATACACACATAAAGTCTTTAAACTGAGTATAAGTTTAGCTGCCTTTCAGTTTTTTAGTAAGTTTGTTGTTTTCTCCTTTCCTGAAAGGAGAGTTAATGTTGTATCCATCCAAATGAAAGAATTTTGAGTAAAGTAGAACACAAAAAATTAATCATTAGAACATTAAAAAACAATTTCCATGACCACAAATGGACTGACAGTTCATAAAACTTTAGCATTTAAACCAAGAGAAAAATGTTCTCACTTGCAAATATTAAATTCATGAATGATGGAATAATCAACATTTACACTTATTTTTACTTTGGTTATGTAAGTTTTAATATAGGCAACACAATCTTATTTAGAAATATAGCATTATGGAAGTTGTTTTTAAATTTTTCTACTACTAATATTTGCTACTGAATTATTCTAAGAAATCAATTTTATTTATAAAGCATACAAAGTAACGCAAGAAAATATGAAAGGTTATATCATACTTATTTGGCTCGCTATTTGTTTGACTTTCCCCCTGTACAAAAAATACTTAGAAGATGTAGTCCCAGAAAACATGTATAACATTTTGTTTTAAATTTGACAGTAAAGAAGAATCATTATTGACCTCAGATGAGAATGACTTTGAGAATTCAAAGATTACAGGTACTATTTTTTATTTGATTTATTCAAATTAATTTTTAAACAAAGTCTGTGTCTTTTGTTAAAGCCTATGATGATAATAATCTCACATAGATACAATTGTATTAACTTTGCAGATACCTACATCCCAACAATTGTTTGTTCCCATGAAGACAAGGAAGACTCAGAAACCAGTAATCAAAATGTAAAAGACGTAAACAGGGAACATGATGAACATAATGAAATAGAATTAGAGTTGATGGTAAGTGTTCTGGTTGCCACGGTATTAGAGACGATGAATCCATTTATGCTTCAAAGATGCTGCAACGCCTGCCTTTCGATAGTTTCAACTAATATAATTTGCAAATGTGAAAGCACAGCCTATTCTGTCCTCGCATCTCTAGCTTGATCAACAAGGCACTTTGATTTCAGTATGTTGCTTCTGGTCTCTGCAGTGGTAAATTAATGACATTCATTTCTTATCTCTTTACCAGCGGCTCTGAGTAATAGTTTGTAGGAATTACAGAAGAGGTAGCACTATCCTGATGTGCATTTCTAATCTTTGTGACAAGTGCACACTTAGCATAAACTCATCTCTAAAATGAGAGGGCTGGACTAGATGATTGTTAGAGTCTGTCCAGCTCTTCAAGTGTGATTCTTGCATTTAGCAGCATTTTTAAAAACTTACTTCCATCTTTATGAGACCCTCACAGTTCTATGTTGTTGGAAAGTATTAAATCACCAAATGAGGAGAAAATAGCCTGTGCTATATTTTTTAAACAGGAAACAAATCCAGCACTGTACAATTTAGTATTAAATTTGTTATCATAAATTTCACACTTGGTGAACATTCAATCTATTTGGAATTTTTGGGGGGATGGTTTAGATAGCATTTTTATCACAAAGGAAGAAATGGGAGTAAATGAGTCACATAATGCAATTTATCCTTTACTGTATTTGGTTGGAGCTCATATCATTAGGATACATGGATTCATAATCATCTAAGATTAAAATGACATTTGCCTCTTCAAGTGTCAGAGCTGGAAAAGAAAAGAAATAGAGCTCATCTCTTTCCCTACATTTCCTACCTTTTCTATAGTGATATGGAAGCTGCATCACTAAAGTATGCAATTTACTTTGCTCCAACTTTAAGAAACTACAAAGTTGTCACCCATTGTGAGAATTCTCACCAGCTGAAAGTTAACATCGCCATTTTTTTTTCAAACCACAGAATATAATGAAAGGGCCCTGAAAAATCACATACTTCACCAATACACCTCATTACAATGAGCAGACTCAAATATAAAAGTTTGTTTAGAAGTTACTGAGATTGTACATCCAATAAATGAACAGGGAGCTGTAATTTAGATGCTAATTTGCTCCATGCTGACGTTAATGCATAAAACAATGAAGCTCTATAATAGATGGAAATACAACCAAATCTGTGGAACCCACAGGCATTGGCTTACAAGACAGCTGTGCAGTTGACAAGTAACATGAGCCTTATGTGAGAAGAAGGGGAAAACGTAAGATTTGCATATAATTATTGAGATCATGCAAATGTCAGTTATGAGGAGAAAAAAAAAAAACACAGGCATCTCACTGTTAAATCCTGACAGTTGGCATCACTGAAGAGCTCAAATACATTTGAGTACCAGTTGGCAGAGGGTCATTAAAACAGAATTTGCAGAGACATTAACTCCCTCACTTTTCTTTGAGTGACGTTTTGCTATTAATAGTTTGCAGAGGCTTTGCAGAAAACATATTAATAAGAGAAACTGTAATAGGGGCACCTACAGCAAGTGTAAATGCAGCAAGGGGCACCCAGGAAGCTGCTCTCTAATTGATTAGCATGGAGCTATCAATGTGTATATCCTAAGTGAGGAGAAAGTGCAATGACAAGCAAGAATAGTTGAATAATACAATGTGATATTTGGAAGCTGGGAAGGAGAGTGATTAATTTTGGTCCCTTTTCTTATTAATCTCATTCCCAAGTCATAGCCTACAAGGATCCCCCCAAAACATCCGGCTTTGAGAATTTATACAAAATCCATAAATGAAACGAGCCAAGGAAACCTACCGGTTAATTGCTAGCCCCGTTAATGAAATATATGGAGTTCATTTTGTATATTTAAAATCACTTGGTCATTATTTGTTTTGTTTTTGTTCTTTATCCCCTAAGATAAATCAATGCTTAATAAGAAGTACAGCTTCCAGAGATGAAAAGAATACATTTGCGATAGATCCGGTCAATTTTCCAAATAGAGCTGAGGGGTTAGAGAAGAAGCAAATCCATGGTGAAGTGTACACTGACATGTTTAAAAGGCCTTTGTCTCCAAGTTCATCAGCAGGAAGCTCCTTCAAGGGAGATTTTTACTTCAATGAAAAATACTCCTCAGGAAGTAAGTGTAGTCATCAACCTTCAGAGACAATTACTCCAGATATAGGAGAAATCAAGCCACCATTGGGAGATACTAGTAGTGATGAATTAGTGCAATTACACATGGGCAGCAGAGAAGTACTGGATGATAATGCTAATCCAGCCCATGCGAGAGGCAGAGTGCAAATATCTTGCCCCTCCTCAGATCAACTAGTCACAGAGAATCTCAATAAAAAACATGAAGGAGGAGCTGAGAAAATTGAAGTGAAAGATTGGGAATGTTTAAGAAGAGGTTTCTGTTTGGATTTCCATTCAGAAGAAGCAGTAGGAAAGGGATCTTCTAAGAAAGATCATGCCAATGGTAAGACTGAGGAGGGGGAGCAAAGAACACATTCAGGTGGTAACGAAAAACAAAGCAAAAATTTTCATTCAGTCGTACATGACCAAGAAAGGAAGCAGGGCCACTCTGAAATAAGTATGGAAGGGACCGGAGCTGGTAACAGAGACCTAGCCGTTCGGCTGAGTAAAGACACCACAATTCCCGACCAGACAATCAGAGCAGATACGTTTCATTCACCAAGGATAAGTCTAAGTCGGGAAGAAGCTGGGTTAACTCCAGAGCATGGTCTCTTGACTAGTGACAGCAGCACTTTTGGAGGGATGCCTGATCAGGTTTGTTCACGAAGAAATGGAAAAGTTTTGAGGAATGATTGTCTTTTCCAAGTTGAAGAAGAAAAATCAGGTTGGATTAATCCTGAAGATCAGAATAAGAACGCACAACACAAACAAAGTTGGAATGTTCTGGAAAGTCAGGGAAAAGCGAGAGAGAGTAAGACAAATAGAACAGAACAGATCAAGGAACAAGCAGATTGTGAAGACGTGTGGGGAAAGAGAGATAATACAAGGAGTTTGAAAGCTACTCCTACGGAAGAATTGTTTACCTGCCAAGAAACAGTGAGCTGTGAACTGTCTTCTCTAGCTGATCATGGTGTTACTGAGAGAGCAGAAGCAGGTACAGCTTATATAATTAAGACAACATCAGAAAGTACTCTAGAAAGCATGTCTGCTAGAGAAAAAGCAATAATTGCTAAGCTACCTCAAGAGACAGCACGAAGTGACAGGCCCATCGAGGTAAAGGCAACAGCGTTTGATCCACATGAAGGGAGAAATGATGATTCACATTATACCCTTTGTCAACGAGATACAGGAGGTGTAATCTATGACAATGATTTTGAAAAGGAGTCACGTTTGGGTATTTGTAATGTACATGTAGATGAAACGGAGAAAGAAGAAACCGTATCTATGTACAATCCCAGGAAGACACATGACAGGAAGAAACGTGGCATTGGAAATATCACATCTGTAGAAGAATCCTTACAGGTCATTACAGGCAATCAAAAGGCAGCCTCAAAACTGGATTTACATTTGGGAATATTACCAACAGACAAAAAAACATTTCCAGAAAACAGAGATCATAAACAGGTCCAAGAATCATCAAAGAGAACGGATCTAGAAGCTGTTATTCATTCTGCTTTAAATTCAGACACTAATAGAGCTTCTCAGAATGGCTCTCACGTTTCCAATCACCATGCTAAAACCTCAGTGCCATCTCATGAACAGGCAACTGCTGTAGAGAATATAATTACTACCATGACTCTCCAATCTATTTCTACTAAATCAGAATATAATTGTAATCCAACAAGTGAAATCCCGGGTACCGAGAAGCACCCTCATCCTGGGTCTACACCTGAAGAAGTTTCTAAAAGTTCAGGAGTAGTGACATCAGGTAATAGCAGAGAAAGATTGACAAGCCAGATTTTTCAACAAGAAGAATGCAGTGAGGAAAAATCTCTATGGCCAAAGATTTCCGTCAGTGAAGCTGTGGAGAACATGGAAGAGGCAAGGCATGGAAAAGAAGGATTCAACTCTGGACAATCACCGGGCTCTTCAGGTGACAAGGAATCCGAGAGCTCTTCTTCTGCTAGTCTCCTTGCCCAGGAAGGTCAAAGTGAAAGCAGTGAATCTCTGATTTCGAAATACACCAACTCTAAAATACCTTATTTCCTTTTGTTTCTGATTTTTCTTGTAACTATCTACCAGTATGACCTGATGATTGGCCTGGCATTCTACCTTTTTTCATTGTACTGGCTATCCTGGGAAGGGGGGAGACAAAAAGAGTCTGTCAAAAAGAAGTAACCTCACCACTATTATTATTTTCTCTTAAATGATAAGCTTTTTAGCCCCAAACATTTGGATTGGTGAAAGAGACTATTCATTGTTCAAAGACCCAGTGCAGTTTTTCTCTTGAAGGATCATTTAAAAAGGAATGCGTATGAAGTTTGCTCCTTCATATAAGTAATTATTCTATATAGGACCATTATGTTTGGATCATTAAATGCCTATATGAATATGAGATCTGAAGCACGTCAAGTTGAAATTAGGTACAGCTGTTGCTCCTTAGCAGGCTATGAAGTTGCAATGCTTCACGTCTCTTCACTACTTAAAGTGCCATTTCTTGCATTCATTTCTTTTGCAGTAAAGCTTCATTTTTCCCCCCGAGAGTATTTTTCCCTCTATGGTTAAAAAAAAAAAAATAGATAAAACATGAACAATGGCAGAGGACTTTTTTTTTTTTTTTTTTTTGGTCTTTTGGTATTGACCATGAAATTTGCATTTATCACTGTATCATTTATCAGCACGTTTTGATAGATCAAATCTTTCAACTTTGATTCCATATTTTTAAGAACAATACCCATGTATATTGAAATGCATAAACTTAAAGAAAGACCTCGTTTGTTTGAATACTTTATACACAAATCCTTTTTACCTCCTTCACACATTCAAAGAGCACTCATAAGCCGAATCTGACAGAGACTGAAGCAACTGGGAGATAATCTTGTAATCTACAAAATTTTGTGGGTGGCCCGTCCTTAAGCAATGTTTTTCTCTTGTATAAAGAGAAAGCATAACACAGCTGAACAATTTTAATGTCAATTATTCAAGAGTCGAGGTTTTAAAGTTGTACAAGCATTGCTTCAGAATGAATTTGTACTTATAAAGCATAAAGCATTAAATGATAATAATAATTAAAAAAAGATTTCCAAACGAACTATTTTACTTGGTAGTATTTTTTTGTCTTCAAAAAAATTTTTAATCGCTTTTGTTATAAGACAATGAGTTATTTCCCAAGGTGCATATAGAGAATGAACAACTAACCATTGGTGATAGTTATAATACCATTAGGTTATATATCAGATAATAACTCAGGCTTTTCTTTCTTTCTTTCTTTCTTTCTTTCTTTCTTTCTTTCTTTCTTTCTTTCTTTCTTTCTTTCTTAAATTAATTTATTTATTTGAGAGAGAGTGTGAGTGAGGGAGGGGCAGATAGAGAGAGAGAGAGAGAGAGAGAGAGAGAATCTCAAGCAAGCTCTGCACTGCCAGAGCACAGCCCAAGGCAGGGCTCGAATTCACAAAACCATGAAATTATGACCTGAAACCAAGGGTGTGACGCTTCACCCACTGAGCCACCCAGGTACCCCGATTACTCAAGTTTGAAATAGGCAACTAAGTAGATCTAGAAATCTACTCAGGGAGAAATCAATATCCAATATAGCAGTGACATTGGCTGCAGTTATTATCTATGGCTAAGTATGTGAAATCATGGAACTAATCATTTTGATCACATAAAGGTAATGCAAAGATTTTTATACAAGATTTCAACAACCATTTATTGAATGACTGCTAGATGCAAAAATCCTGTGCTCTGGTCTATGGCAAAGTACTTCCTTTGATACACTGAATGGCTAATTTTCCAGAAGGAGGCATGGGTATATAGTTTGATACTTTTGACTTGGCCAGAAATATGGAAGAGAGTCACACTGAGGGAATCCTTTTGGGTGATTTCTTTTTCATAGGAACTTCTTTCCTAGAGCATGTAACATTGGTCTTCAAAGAGAAAAGATAATCTGTTTATTTACCTGTAAAGGTAAATTCAATGAGTAAAACCTGATTATCTCATCCCACAGTTCTAAGAAACATGCATCTATGGGAAGAAAAAATGAGAATGAAGCATTTAAACTGACTTTAATGTGGTAGTAAATCATTTCCCTAATTTTCATTAGATACACAACTATTTCCAAATCCTTAATTGTGTGCTTGTCTCAAGTCCCATTGAAACTGAATGCTTGACCTTAACTTTTTAGTTGAACAAATACAAACATCCTGAAGTAGAACTTATGGCAAATATTTGATTGCTTGAGAAAGCACATTTTCAATAAATACAAGTGGAACACTGTAGGCTGTACCTAGAATATTATCTCTAAAACTGCTATCCTGATAATTTTGTTGACAGGTCTAAATTACAGTGGAAATAAGGTTAGTATTTCTTCAGATCTTAATGGCATGGTTTTTGCATTCTACCTTTAAGAGTTTCAGTCAATATGCCATATCTTATTAATGCAAAGAATACTACATTACTTTATGAACACAGGTGCCTGAACTGTAATTATTCCCTTATACATAAAAGAATGTAATTTCTTTTATCTCTTTTACTTGACTTTTGGTAACATTAACTTACTAAACCTTCTCATGCATATTTGTAATATGACAATAGAAGTTTGAAAGAATTTAAAATATTTAATTATGTATTTCTCTGCATGCAATGAAGAAATAATTGGTGATTTAACTGACTTTCCAAACATTTCTTATGAAGAATTTGAAATAAAACCATAAACGCTTAGGAAAGTATTGCTAGGTGGAGAGGAAGATTTTTGCAACCCATTTTGATCACAGCATTATGATAAGCAACAGAAGTGGATCTCAGAAAAAACTGGTAGCCTCTGGTTAATAAAGATTCAACTGTGAATCACCATGGTAAGGTCATATTTATAAGCATAGCTGCCCTCACCATGTCTCCTGCCCCATCCCACCCGCGAGTATTGATTAAGGGCCAAAAGAGGGTGTGGCACGAAAATAAGCAAAGAGAACTGCACTACACATCTACTTCCTAAAGTGGCTAAGAAATGTGATAAATCCCCACCACCTTTTATTTTGCTGGGCTTCTATTAGAAAGAATATTCTAAAAATTAGTTAGCAAGTACAGGTAGTAGAATCAACGGTCTTAAAAAAATCGTATCTGTATAAGCCATCAATATCCCAATAGATTTTTCCATGTAAAAGGAAATGAGTCAATGATATGACTCACTCCTCAACATTCAAGAACATTGGGTTAATGCAGTCATGCTTCCCTGGGGAGTTCTAATATTTTGATAATGAAACAGTGACTGTCACCATTTTGTGAGAGAAACAGGATCATTTTTGCTTGTTATCTTAAGCCAGTCTGCTGGGTAAATGGAAAACTTAAAGATATCCAGACCAAATTTGGGGAAATAAAGAAACTATTTTTCCCAAATAGTATTCGTGGGACTTTCTTAACAATTTTTTTGTCTTGAATATTATCTCATACCACCAGGCTTGCTGCCTTTTGTATTAGGCTGATTTTTGCATATAAAGAAACCAAAAAAGCAAACATAGCAAAACAACAAAAAACTAGCAGGAGAAATAAATAGCAGGCGGGAGGACTGTCACCCCCAGGGCCAATTCATCCACTGGTTTCTGTCATCAGGGTCTCTGATCTTTCAAATTTTTACAGAGTGAATACAGAAATTGAACAATGTAATGGGGGTTGTCTTTTGTTATCTGAATCCCGTTTCAGCCAGTTCTTGTGGAACTGAGAATGGGGTCACCTTTGATTCCACGACAAGGTATGAAAGAAATATTGGGAGGCCATGCTCCTCCACGGTCTTCATAGTGGTACCTGTGTGTGAAGAGACCAGCTAACAAAGTTACTTTTATTTACTTAAATGAATTTACTTATTTTTCTTCCATTTTGAGAAACAGTTCATAATAAAAATCATAGCAACATAATCTACTTTTTGTCTTTTAAAAATAGATTTGGTCATTAATCTGTTGCAATAACTTTACCCAAACCTCTTTAAATAGCAAATTAAATCTTCACTAGCCGAGCTTCGAAGGATCATATGTTTTTGAGAAATGTCATCATTGTATTATGCTAAAAACTTATTAAACAAATAACTCCTTAACAAGTTCAGCATTTTTGTTTTGTGTTATTTCTGTATTTGCTAAATGCGTATATATTACCTTCATTTTTCAACATGAAACAATATATTATGTGACAATTTAAGGAAAATTCCCTAAGTTTTCCCCTAATGTACCCAATTCTTTATATTCATGATACTAAAGGGTGGTATGGGTAAATCAACAGTGGGTTACAGTGAATTCATTTTTATTTGGCTGAGATGCCTCCAAACTCTGATTCTGTGGCACATTTCATCCAATGCCTAATCAAGTTATTGGTCTTGGTTGGAATTCACCCACCATCCTTATCACCCTACCTGAACCATGAAGCCTTATTCCTCACTACTCTCTGCCTTAAGTCCTCCGTCAGGAAAGCAAGGCACATTGTCCCCAGGACATGCCATGCACATCTGTTCCTTTGTGGCTGTTCATATACACCCCTCTGTCTAGGTCACTTGCAGATATCTTTATTCTTCCTATCTAACTCTGCACATTTTTCTACGTACACCTCAAGCCCCAATCATTTTGAAGTCTCCTACCAGTTCAGTTTGTGCAGTCTCCTCGTTCTTAGATCTCTTATGATGCTAACTTTCTTGCATGCAGTGGGCATTTCACTAATTATCCTAACTGGACTGCCTGCTTGTTCAGGACAGGGACAATGGCTTCTTCTTCCCTCCCATCACCTCATAAGGTCTTGTTCGTGGGAATCCCTCAGTCAATACTTGTGGATAGAATTGAACTGCAGCAATGTCTCCTGTCTATCTTATCTCTAAAACGTAGACAAACTACTCTGAGGTCTGACTTCACAATGAATAAATTTTATCAGAACAAAGCTGGGATGGCCTAGTAAACTACCACAGACCAAATAGAAAGGGGCCAAGAGAATGAGAAGACAGAGCAATGCAGTGGATTTGGGATGTGGGGAAGAAAGAAACAATCCTTTCTTTCCACTTCTCTTGAGTTCAATTGATTTTCTGTATTTGTGAATTCTTCCTAGCACAAGAAACACCCCCTTCCTTCTGTTTCATGGAAAATAACATACTGATTATATATTAAAAGAATAATAATGCATACTTCAATTCACTGGCTAATGTGAAAATTGATAGAACAAGACCTGGTTTCAGATAAAGTAGTGCAGCAGTTTAAAAACCAACAAACATCACAAGGTATAAAGTGTAAGAAACTCAATCTTCTGAACTGCTGCCATGCCCTTTGAAAACGGCTGATCTCTCAATTTCACACCTGTTCTGCATGTCAACTTTTCGGGTGAAGCAAATAGCACAACCAGCAAAAATAGTCACTGGATTTTTTTTAAAAGAAAACATTTGCCCTATTAACATATAAAAGAGTAATATGTATTATATAATCTATATTATATATGAATATATTGCATATATTCAAAAATACACTCACATAAGCACGCACACACACACACGCATGTGTGCATGGTATTCGAACATCTGATAAGTGACAGTAATGGCTGTGAACATAATCTGCTAACAGTGTGTAGTGACGCAGTTGGTATTATCCTTTCCTTGAAGACACTCATTTTATCATATTAGATACGAAATTAAAACGGTAACACAAAAATATGTCTATTTTTGAGGCAGAGTCTAAAGCAAAGCAGGATATAGCCTGGAAATGTAGTATGAGGTCACACAACAGCTTGAGACCATCTGCAATTAGTGTCTTAAGAATTAAGTAAGATACACATTTACTGTATTGTAGAATTCATCAGTGCCATGTATTGGTTGACTTTGTTCTGAGTGAAAACAGATCTAAAATTTCTTAAAGACACTATAAAACATAATATCAAGCAGCAAAGAGGTAGTGCTTAAAAATCAGTATAATAAAAGGTTAGACATTTTCTTTGTAAACACTGAAATAAACCATAATCTACTTTTAATAATTTTATGTAGGAGGCTTTTAATGTTCAATTTATAAAATATTTTAACATGGAGAATTTATGAAAATACCACACATTTAAATCATGTTTATACATACATTCTAAAACTGGTATTGATACCATGTTTTCTATACATTAAATGACACTTTCCAAGTATTCCCATGAATTTTGGGGAAATTCAATTGTCATTTTCATTATGCACTTAAGTCCCCCATGTTCATGTGAAAACATTCTGAAGGGAGTAAAGGTTAAAGAAAAGATAATTTATTTCCCACCTTTGCAGATATAAGTGAAAATATTTTAAATACATTTCTCTTCTTTGAAAGTTGGAAAGGAAAATAGGAAGTAAAGGTAAGAGATTATAAATATCCTTCATATTTATTTCATAGTCTTCAATATTTGGGGTAAATCTTATAGATTTCAATTTAATTAGTTACCTTCTCCCATGTGAATTATTTGGCTTACCTGGTCTTACTCCCATCCTTAAATTAATATTTAAGTGCAACATGTTGATTTTTCATTACAGGAATGAAAAATTCATTCTTGCTTGGTACCCAGTTAGCCGGGATATTTGAGTATAAATCTATACCTGTATCTCTATTGATCTGTGCATGTGAGGTTCATCATTTAATAATAACAGTATCAATAATAATATTTATCACTGTTATAATTATTATAATAAGGGCGATTGTTATTATAACAACAGAGCAATAGCCAACACTTGAGCATTTACAATAACTGGGCACTCTTTTAAGCTCTTTGTGTGCAACAACTCATTTATGTTTACCAGTCCATGAGAGAAGTATTTACTATTATTCTCCCATTTTACAGATAGAAACAGATACACAGAGAGTCTAGTTTTTCCAAGGTCACACAGCTAGTAAGTGGCAAAGTCTAGAGTCAGACTCCAGTAGACTTTCTTCAGAGTCGACCCTCTTAACCATTATACTGTTACTCCTTTAATCCAGATATACCAAATTATATTATGAATCACAGTTATATACTAGCAAGCTACAGGGTGTGATTCTAGTATATAAGTCCATTACCTGTAACACACCATCTTTTCCACAGATAATTATACCTTTTTAAAAGTATATTTATTTATTTTGAGAGAGAGAGAGAGAGAGAGAGAGAGAGAGAGAGAGAGAGAAAGTGAGCAGAAGAGGGGCAGAGAGAGAGGGAAAGAGAAAATCCCAAGCAGGCTCCACAGTGTCAGTGCAGAGCTCAATGCAGGGCTCGATTCCAAGAACCATGAGATCATGACCTGAGTTGACACCAAGAGTTGGACACTTAACCGACTGAGCCACACAGCTGCCCCCACAGATAATCGTATCTTTATTAATGCTCCTTAAAAAAAATTTTCCTAAAACTATTCTGTTCTTTTCAATGAATCAAATAACCTCACTTAACAAAATATATATCAATTCCCTTCCAGGCCACAAGAAATGCACCTGTCCCAGGTCTTACCTAGCTTGAGTATAGCAAAGGGGATGGAGATATAAACCAGCAGTTGCAGTATCTTGTGACCAATTCAGTAACAGAGGTAATATTTAGGAAAAGAAGTGGCACAAAGGAAGGAATGTTTGGTCCTATAAACACTTTGCTTCTTGGATTTCAGAGATGTGGAATCTTTATAACTCTATAATTTTATGCATCACGAAAACCACAGTAAAAATCCCAAATACTTCATTACAATTAAATTTTACAAACATAATAACTACAATGAAGATACATCTTGATGTGATTGATATAGTGCTTATTTTTTCCTGATGTCCCAGTGTAATTATTAATAGTACTCCTTTCACTTTCAAAAGTTACACAATTTGAATGAAAAATGGTAAGGTCAGCCTAAAAATCCAACAAAATATTCTAGCTAGTAGGTGTAAATCACCCTGTGTCACATGAATAAAAGTAGAAGCTTGCAATATGAACACCTCTATAGCTTGTAAAATTCTTGTCCTTAGCGTTGTAGAATATAATATAATATACCACCTCTTGATCAGCCTCAGTAAAGAAGTCTAACATTTTTTTCAGATTCAGTATGCTGAGGCAAATGACTAAAAAACAAAAAGCAGGAACTTTTTAAAAGAATGCACTGGTCAAAAACCACTGGAAAGAAGTCATTTACATTTCTGACACAAGATAATTTTAACACTGTGGAACCAGATACTATAGCCTATACCCTATTCAGAGGGCTCAGGACATGATAACTCCATTATCCAGGATAGCCAAAGTGGAACTATGAAGATAGAAGAAACTTTTGCCAAAGGAGTGATGGCCACTGTATTCTACTCAAAATTGTAATAGCATATGTTGCTGTAAGCTATGTTATGAGTATACATTCTGCTCATTATCTGTAAGAGGAAGAAAAAATTTTTGGAAAGAAATTAGATCATATTATTGGCATTTAACAAACATGGCGTAGGCCAATAGCATTACAATAGAAAAAAATAGGTGGCTCAGTCAGTTGGGTGTCCAAATTCAGCTCAGGTTATGATCTCACAGTTGGTGGGTTTGGGCCCCACATTGGGCTCTCTGCTGTCAGACCAGAGTCCTCTTTGGATCCTCTGTCTCCCTGTCTCTCTCTGCCCCTCGCCCCCACCCTCAAAAATAAATAAACATTTAAAAAAATTTTTAGAATAGCAAAAATAAATTAAAATATAAATAAATAGCCCAAGATATTCAGTGAGAGACAAAGACATTTTAAGGCAGAACCAGTGTCTCTCCATCGAGTTCTGGCCTTTGCAATACCTTAACTTTTGGCCTGACTTCACATAGGTGTTCTGTGCTAAGACTGTGAATGGCAGTAGATCAGCATTTCCTTCACTTCTGCTTAGGATATGTGTGTTGGCAATATTACCCAAGGAACTACTATCACAATTTAAGACCACAAAATATGTACATGCTGAATAAATGACAAAGGCTAGCATAGTTGCCTTAAAACCTTTGCTCTGCCTTTACTGACTTCAACCCAACCTTACCCACATAAGACATAGAGGAACAGTTTTTAAATACTGGTCTTTTTATGTATACTCTTTCCTCACATAAAAAATACCACTGGGGTCAATTCTATGTATCTATAAAGCTGTTCTATCATTGAAGGTGTAGAGCTCCTATTATTTTATAAAGTTGGGCATCATCATTTTTAATTGTTAAGGCCCATGTAAATTTGGTAATAGTCAATCTCATTCACTCAAAGTGCTTTCTCTGGAAATAACCAAAACCCTCAAAGTAGTTTAAGGGAAAAAAAGAACAACATATCATAAGGAAAAAAGACAAACTATTCCAGGGCTAGAAGTGAAAATAGGCATCAATAGGAATAGAAGCCAGGACATGAAAAGCCATCAGAAATGGAGGGGTTTTTTTTTGTTTTGTTTTTTGTCTTTCATTTTTCTGTTTTGGTCAGTGGATTTTATCTTTTGGCATATATATATATATATATATATATATATATATATATATATATATGTGTGTGTGTGTGTGTGTGTGTGTGTGTGTGTGTGTGTATGATTCCTAAAACAGTATTCTCCAATAGCAGTCTTACATCTTGATTATAAATGTCCAAATGTTAACTAGTTAGAATTTTCTGGGTATCAGTTCTAATCTCCTAGAAGGGAGAAATTCATTTGCTCTGTCTGGATAAGACGTTCATTCCGGATAGAGTCCGTTGTGTCCCAGTAACTGGAGGCAGAGACTGATGAGGAGTTCCTGTAAAGGAAATGTTTCCAGGTTCTCAAGATTAGGTAGGGATTTATAATGTGTAATGCACCAATTCTCATATTTTTTATGAATATGTTTCTGCCTCTCTTTTTCCTTTTGTGGATCTATAAGGCCCTAATTTCTTTCTTTTTTTTTAAGTTTTTACTAAAATTGCAGTTAGTTAACACACAGTGTAATATTAGTTTCAGGTGTAGAATTTAGTGATTCATCACTTACATAGAACACCCAGGGCTCATCCCAAGTGCCCTCCTGTAAGATCTTAATTACTATAGATTTATACTAGATCTTGATATCAGGTGGGATAAGGTTCCTACACTTTGTTCTTTATAATTCTACAACTCTTGGCCCTTTGCTTTTCCATCTGAATTATAGGATCTTGTGAAATTTCATGAAAAACTTGATTTTTCATGGAATTTTACTGAATATGCACACTGGAGAAGAATTGACATTGTGAAAATATTAAGCCCATCCATAAGAATAGTGCATTTTTGTTCCCAACTATGATTTATAATACTCCCTATGAATACATTGCACATTTACTATTAGATTTATTCCTACGTGATTTATGAATTTGGTGCTATTGTGAATTAATTATATTATTCCTATTATATTTCTTTTGGGAAATTATTGATATATAATTTATAATTATAAAGAGTTTATTTCTACATGCCATTTTTTCAACCACTTTTTTGAACTCTCTCACGAGTTCTACTAGTTGTTAGTTTGATATTTTGGTAATTATGCCAATAATATATAAGAACACTATTGATTTTTACATGTCCTTTTATGCATTTAGCAATAACTCTTATTAGTACAACTAGTTTGTATTATTTTTAATTATTTTCTGTGTTTTAAAAAACTTTTTAATGTTTATTTTTGAGAGAGAGAGAGAGACAGACAGAGAAAGAGTGTGAGTGGGGGAGAGAGAGAGGGAGACACAGAATTCAAAGCAGGTTCCAAGCTGTTAGCACAGAGCCCAACACGGGGCTCAAACTCATGAACTTTGAGATCATGACCTGACCCAAAGTTGGCGCTTAACCGACTGAGCCACCCAGGCACCCCAATTTTCCTTGTTTTTTTGAGATGAATGTATACCTCATTTATTTTTAATCCTTTTTCTTAAAAAAAAGTTCATATAATACTATGAAATAAACCTAGCATTTTTAACTGCATTGAACTGGTTTTGAAATAATTATCTATATCTCAAAACATGTATATGTAAAATTTTCCGTTCACTTCTAAATATTTCCTGTTCCCGTAATTCCCACTGTTATTTAACATAAGAATGTGTCATTTAACAGGATAATTCTTTTGTGATCTTTGATTATTGGTGTCAAATTACATTAGACTATGTCATAGAATATGATTTATTGCCAATTACTTGAACTATGATAACACTTCCTTTGTGATTTACTACATTATCAATTTAATTATTATTCCATGTACACATGTATTTTTTGGGTATATAATTCTGTACATATTTATTAAGTTGAGTTTCCTAAGTTTGCTGTTCAAAACCATATTCTTACTAATATTTAGTCTGCTTCAACCAGCATTACTTGAAATCTACTAATATTACGGAAGTATCCATTTCTTCTTGCAATTGTACCTATTTTGCTTTAAGTATTTCAATACTTTAGTTCTTAGTTACAAATAAGTTCATTATTGCTAGCATTTCTTAAGTGGATTTTCTCCTTTATTGTTATCCATGATATATCTTGCCTTAAATTAATATTTTGCCTTAAATTCTATTCCATTTTATATTAATATTGTTGTAGTAGTTTTCCTATGGTTAGCATTCACAAAATACAGCTTTCCCCATCATTTTATCATACCTCTTGCTAGCAACTTATAGCTATATTTAAAAAGAATCCATTCTGTAATCTGTCTTTTAATAGGTGAGTTTGAGCCATTCACAGTATTTTATTAACTAATATATTTGAATTTACTTATTACCATGCTATTTTAAGTTTATATTTTATATTTTCTACCTCTTTGTTCTCTATATTGCATTGGGGAGGGACAGAGAGAGAGAGGGAGACACAGAATTCCAAGCAGGCTCCAGGCTCTGAGCTATCAGCACACAGCCTGACACAGAGTTCGAGATCATGACCTGAGCTGAAGTCAGATGCTTACCAACTGAGCCACCCCGGTGCCCCTCTATACTGCATTCTTAATGAATTCCTTAAATTATTCCTCCAGTTCACTGTTTTTCTCTTCTACTCTAATGTAGAAATTATTTTTCAAATTTTAATAACCATGGTTTTTATTTAAATGTATAGAATTTCTTCCCTCTCATGCCCAGAATTTTTTAAATGTATTTTTAAATAATTCCTTGCCATTTAAAAAAAAACAAATATTCTTCCATTTACCAATTTGAGAATCATAAACATAAATATTCAAGGTCTTTATTGGAAAATTTCATAAAATAAATTTAGCTTGGAATGAATATGCCAATTCTTGATTAGGTTAGCTTTATTTGGTATTTGGTTTCTTTATGTGCTTTAGAATTTTTGTTTATAAGCTCACTGTCACTTTCTTTTTCTGAGTTTATTTCTCCCTGTCTTGATCTTAATTTGTGGTTGTTTTCACCTGGCTTCTTGATCCTCACATGCAGCTGATCTTATCATCAGATTTGGGGGCTTCTGTGCTGGGGGGTAATATAAACATTGCAGATTCTGTCAACTGCAAAGTCAGTTGGTTGTTTTGTGCTATTCTTAGCAGGAAGGCTATGTCTTTATTCTTCTTGGACCTGGAGCTTGTTCAACCTGCATTCTAGGTTTTAGTCTGTTTTCTCATGAGAAAGGGAGCTCCACTCCAATTGTTGGGTTCAAATTGTGAACATGCTTTGAGTCACATTATCAAATGTTGTTTGTATTTATCTGAGTATTGTATGTGTCATGTCCTAGGAAATGGCAGGAGTGGGGCTTGGTGGGAGAAAAATTCAGTCCTGTGTATTAGCCAAAAAGAGTATTAAAGGGAGAGGAAAAATATGTGTACTGGCTGTCTCTGTTTTAATGATGTTTATCTCATAGCATAGTTTATCATAGCTGTTCAAAATCATCATAATGATGATTATCTCATAGCATAGTTTAGCCCTAAGAATGGCTTTGTTTAGAAGGCTTGATTTGTCAATAGCAACAGATCTTGGTTGAGTATGTTGTCTTTTATTCTCTTCGATGAGTGCTAAGAAATTAATCAAAAAGAATTTAGAATTTTATGTTTGTACTGGAATTAAAATTTAAAAAACTTAATGAAATTTCAAAATTAAAGAATTTAGAATTAGATCAGAGATACTGTGTGAAATTGAATTTTCAAAAATATTTATGATTTATCTGTAAATCATACTACCACATATCCTTTTATGGAATTCAAAATATGTTTGAAAATTATTATGTTAAAGAGAAGGAAGTGATTTGTTATTACAGGTTCCGAGACATTTGCTAAAATGTTTGTTTCATTGTAATCCAAGAATTCCCTAGGGCTTGAAAGGTCTATGTTCAAATGACTAATGGAATCGAACCACCTTTGTTATGGAATGCTGGTACGTGCATTTGAAGTAGTTGATATTATTTTTCTCAAAGTCTCCACGCTTGTAGCAGAGACACTGAGAGTGGTCTGTAGAAGAGATCATAATCTCTTTGAGAGGCCTGAGAGAGACAACCTGGATTTCTAAGCTTTTTTCTTTTCCACCTGCATTTTAATGATAGTCTTTTCTACCTTAAGATGATCTCAGATACTTAAATATACTTAAATACTTAGTATGGGAGAGATACATCATCTCAAAAGATTTTAGGACTGGTTAGTGTTTGCTATGATCTCACTGAAGTATGATGCTACCAAAATATAGAATAATCCTATTGTATTCTCATTAAATAACTAGACAAAGAAATAAAAACTTATTTTAGTGCTAAAAACCACATTAGTCAATGACTAATTTAGACTACTTGTCACGTTTCAATTTCAAAAGGCATGACCAAAACACAGCAATAACAAAGTACATTGCAACCACTCCTCTGGTTATTTGTGTTGCTCTCCTGAACCACATCATGGTGTATAGCTGACCTAACAAGCTATCAAGTCCTGACAAGTGTAAAATCCCTCTCATCTTATTCGGGGAAAATGCCTACTACATATTTACTTTTCATTATAGGAAAATACATCTTTATGTATTACCTCATCAAAAACATGCTTTGATATAACCTAGAAAATTGAGTATGGTTCCTCAGATACCAAAACAATTCTTGTATGGGAAAATATTGAATTAAATTGGGATTTTACTAGCATATTGAGTAAACACTTCATCTTTCATATGTTAACGCTACCTGGAGACCTTGAGAGGTTGTGCCTTCCAATTTATAAATTAGAATTCTGCTGTAGTTGTGACTAAGTGTAGAGTTTTTGTTTTAAATATTCCTACTCAGGTCTTTGAAAGTATTCTGCCTACCACAAGAACAGTTTTTACATGTTTAGGTGGGTCAAAACACAAAAGGTTAGATAATCATTTCTCTGTTATCATGAGAAAAAGTTGGTAACTCCATAGCTATTTCTTACATTATTGCTAACCATAGCTGATCCTAATTATTTCCTGAAACTAACAGGTGTTATAGTTAGATGTAGTAGAAGATTAGAAGAGTACCATACTGTGAAAGAATAATCTTGATGACATTGGGAAGGACTTCACAGAGGAGTTGGCTCATGGGCAGGTCCTTAAAGCTAGAATAGAATTTTGATAGGAGGTGAGAAAGTAAGAAGTGTTACCCAAGAGGGTTGAATTAATTTAACTCAATAAATACTTAGAAAAAACTATAATAAATAGAGTTAACTACTAATCAGCACTGCTATGTGCTAGGCACTACCCTAAATATTTAATGCAAATGATCTAACTCAATCTATTTTAAAACCCGAGGTAGACCCTATTAATATTTTCATTGTATAGATGAGGCTCCAAGGCACAGAGAGATCACTCAGTTAGTAAGTGGTAGAATCAGGATTCAGTCCAGAGCAGCTGACTCCAGAACCTACACGGCTAAACACAAGGATACTGGAGTCGACTGCCTGGCTTCAAATTCTGACTCCATCTAGAGCACTTAGGTTACTGCCTGCCACCGGGTAAGTGCCTAATATAAGTTATATATTTTAATTATGTTTATTATTATTACTAATAAACTGCTATGTCATTGCTACTTCTCTGTGGCTATGTGTAAGTTATTCAATGTACTGCAGATGATACAAATATGAGAAATTGAAGGTCTCAGTCCTCAATGAACTTGCAATTTTTGTAGGAGCAATAGATATATACCCCAGAGGTATAATAGGCTTAGTATGGGAGAGATTAATTCCAACTGGAAAAGATTAAGGAAGGCCCCAGAGGTGGTTTTTTGAGCAGAACATAGGATGGATAAGCTTGCAGTTGAAGAGATAAGAGGGAAGGCGTTACAGGGTGAAAAGACAGTATGCACAAAGGCAGAATGTTTTAAAAACGTTCAGAATGTTTTTGGAGAATAGCTTGGTTTGTGTTTAGTTTACATAGAGGGAGGGAAGGCAGTGAGGGAAAAAAAAAAAAAAAAAGGCAGGAAAGCAGCCTGAAGTTTAGATTTCATGGAGACTTGAAGAGGTCTTTAAACAAGTCAGTGATAGATCAAAGGCATTTCTGGAAGATTATTTTGGGAGCAAGGCATAAAGAGGAGGGCAGGAGGGCAGAGGTATTACTATAGGCATGAAAACCAATTCAGGCTTGTTGCCATAGTTCATTTTGCCTTCATAATTCTACCAGCACACTCTATCACTGATTTCTGTGTGTGTCGCCGGGCAAGTCCCTTACAATTGTGATCCTCTGTTTCCTCATCTATAAAATAAATATATGATCACCAGCTTCTAGAAGTCATGGACTTTCTGTGCTTGACTTTGTGCTTAAAACTCTCACAAATAATTTTTGTTCATGACGGTGGTTGGCAGATATGAATATCTTTCCTTAGCAAATTCTTATTTTTAATATTTCCATTCATTTGGCACATAGATACTATATTTTGATCATTACTTTTACCTTACTTGCATTTCTTCTCAACTAGTGGTAAATTGAAAGACCACATTTTATACTTTTATATCTAAACAAAAATTGGTATATCACATAGGCTCAAAAAATATTTACTTATTTAATTCATTAATGGCAGTATGAAGTTCTATACTTTGATTATGGTACTTTTCCAGTAAGTTGAAAAATTTGCCAGATTCAGCTTTTAGACAAATTTGATATATAAAATTAAAATGATGATTTGTTTTCCTAATCCCTGCTATGTAAACTAAAAAATTCATATTAATTTTTATTGTGCTATTTTTATATCTTATCTCCAAAACCAGAATATATACCACAAGAGTGGAAGAGGATTTTTTTTCCTAAAAATAAATATACAAATCCATACAGTATGGGACAGTTACACAAAGATTATTTTTAAGATTGTGAAAAATATAAAGTTAAATGGCTTCTACTTGGCAGCTTTTGTTGTGACTTTCACATATATTTTCAATTGCTCCTTGGACTACAGTAAAATATATCTCCCTTGATATTTGAAGCCTAAATGTCCCCTAGATACCTTAAGATGCTACGGCAAACAAAGTCCTGTTGGTCTGAGAAGCCACTAGAAGTAATCCTCAAAACTAATTATGGCTCTCCTGCTGAGAGTTTCTTTTAAAGAGCCACTTTCCAATTTCTGTCAAACATTTGCAGTTCTAGTACAAATACATTTTTTTTCCAGAATTCACTTGCATTTCAACTTCAAGATAGTGTTTGCCTTTCATTGTGAAATAGAGAAAGGTTATGAAGAAATTTCCAAGGAATTAAAAAATTAACTCTTAAAATCCCATTTTAATTTTGCAAAAACCTGATGGATCCAGTTCTAACAATCAAGGAGTCACACAATTATCTTATGGGTTTGAGATGGTCTCATTGCCAATTTCAGCTTTGAGTTAAAAAAAAAAAATCAGTTTCTTAAAAATAAGCTCTCTGAATTGATTTTATTGCTACTCTAAACTTTAGTGGAAAATTACCAAACTTCCTTTATTTCTTTGGCCCCATTAATTAGTTTATTCCCCACAAAAAAAACAAACACACCAGCAATGAATTCCCTGTACTGTTCTCTGACCAACACAGCGGAGGTAAGATTGCCTGTGGATGATCACTCTCCCCAGTCAGCAGTTGCATGGAGACTTTCTACATTGACGGTGTCTCCCTGGCTGACCTAATTTTTGTTTTAGAAAAGGAAATGGATTGGATTTAGTCCAATTTGTCTCTAAACTCCATATCTTAACATTTATTCAAAGAAAAGAATCAGATCAACAATAAGTCTAATTGGGTCATTTTCACCAATTAAAAATTATTATTTGAAGATTATTTATTTGATACTTAGGTAAATACCATATATGAAAGAAATAGTTATATGAATACAAAAATTGAATTTGTATTAGATTATCAGATGCTAAGGTTTATTGGCACTCTTATAACTAAATAATTGATGCAAAGCATCTCTTATAGTCTCTATTATATTAACAACCTGAATGAAAAGAAGGCTACTATTTAGAATTTACTAACATACCTAATAAAATGTATAAAGCTACTTTCATTAACTAAGTTTATATAATGCATTTTTCTTATGACAATCATACCTTTTATGATATTCAAGGATATATCTATTTAATAAATTTTAAATGAATGATTCACTTTTTTTTCTTGGTTCATTGTCATTTGACTGAACCCCATAATTATATCCGATAAGAAGTAAGTTAAAAATGAAGTTTCTGTCAACTATTTTCCACTAGCAAACATAGTGACTCACCTTCCAAATAAAAGCATATCAACATGAAAGTTTCCCAAGGGTATATTCTAGGTCATAATCTTTATGTTAATGAATTCCTTACTGAATAGTAAATCGTAAGAATATATTACCTTATTCCTATAATACATTACCTGTCAGCAGGTAATTACCCTTCAAAACCTCAACAGAGAGGAAGATTGCCCTGTGACACCAGTGACCCCTACAGGTAAAGTTAAAGAAAAGAAGTACAGTGTAAGTGGATGAAAGATACCCACTGCATATTAGAATATGGCTAGCTAATGCCAAAGCATAACATGTATCAGTAACTCCAATGAGACTTGTTATTATTGCCTCATTGACATTGGAAATTTTGTTACAGATAGAAAAAATCAAGCATATATTTTGGTATTTTGGGCTAATTTTGAACACATTTACCTTATGCATATTACCTAGAATTTCTAGAAGACTGTGTCCAGATAGGCCTTTAAGAGGTGTTTGAAGTTATTTGATTAAGGAGCTAGAAGAGACCACAAATGGCCATCTGTTCTACAGTCTGCCTGATAATTAGCTTCAGTAACCAGCTAACTGGGTGCTTAAGATGTACGAAGTATTGCACATGCAGTCTCAGGAGCTCCCACTGAGATAAGTAACGTTATAGAAAGAGGTAGCTGAGTGGCAATAAGTGGCAAAGTTGAGGAGCATGCCCCCAACCCCCTAATTCTGGGCATTATACTACAGGGTGAAGGTAATGTTTAGGAAAGGTCACAAAACAGATACGAATAGTTCAGATCTCA